>NC_135968.1:16171479-16284622 GCF_053455715.1 Rhinoraja longicauda
CCCTCTCTCTCCCTCTCTCTCCCTCTCTCTCCCTCTCTCTCCCTCTCTCTCCCCCTCTCTCCCCCTTTCTCCCCCTCTCTCCCTCTCTCTCCCCCCTCTCTCCCCCTTTCTCCCCCTCTCTCCCCCTTTCTCCCCCTCTCTCCCCCTCTCTCCCCCTCTCCCCCCCTCTCTCTCTCTCTCTCTCTCTCTCTCTCTCTCTCTCTCTCTCTCTCTCTCTCTCTCTCTCTCTCTCTCTCTCTCTTCTCTCTCTCTCTCTCTCTCTCTCTCTCTCTCTCTCTCCCCTTTACTCTACCCCTGTCCTCTCTCCCGCAGCAACCCCCGCTCTCACTCTCACCCTGCTCCCTTCTCTTTTTCTTTCTCTCTACATCTCTTCCTCCCCCCTGCCCCCCTCTCTCCCCCCCCCCCTCTCTCCCATGCCCCCTTTCTCTCTCTCCCCCTGCTCCCCCTCTCTCTCCCCCAGTAGATGCCCCTCTCTCTGGCGGTTAGCTTGGCCAAGAGGTGACACTACCCTGCACGTTGTGTTCCCTGCAGTAACTGGGTCACAGGCTGCGCTATATAACTCTGAATGAGGCCGTCTGACAGCTAAAGAGACTGATGCCGGGGGTCTGGATCCCGGGAGTGAGATTGGCGGGTGCATTTTGCGTTTAATAAACAGAAGTCGGCGTGGACTTGGGCCGGATGGCTCTCTCACTCTGCGCTAAGACGCCAGACTTGACGTGTTGGTAGGTCTCAGCCTCGTAGATGGCCTGGGCTTTCACCTCAGTCCGCGCAGTAACTCAGGGAAACTGGAAGGCTTGTCATCATTATCAGCCCAGGGTGTCTGAGCCAATGTTCCCCAGCAGAGTTGGAGGATTAGTTGTAAAATTGCAGCCATTTGTTACAGCTCTCTCTCCAGTCCTCCTCCCCCCCCCCTCAACTCCCCACCACCACCACCACCCCCCCCCCCCCCCCTCCCTCACTCCCCTGCTGCTCAAACTCATTTCACACAAACTACAGGGGTCCACTAACGTTCAGAGCCTGTCCTGGAAAATTACTGCCGGCAAGCGGGAACAAGATCACTGGTTGTTACATGGGGAGAGTGCAGAAGTCCACATCACATAGAACAGAACAGCACAGGAACAGGCCCTTCGGCCCACAATAAGCCTCCTCTCCACACCACATAGAGCATGGAGCAGTTCAGCACAGGAACAGGCCCTTTGCCCCATGCTGTCCCAGCCGAGCATGAGGCCAAGACCAACTCTCCTCTACCTGCACATGATCCATATCCTCCCATTCCTTGCTTATCCACATGCCTTTACAATATCCTCTGAAACACCACAATCTTATATGCCTCCATCACCACCCCTGGCAGCATGTTCCAGGCACCCACCACTGTCTCTGTAAAACAAAAACTTTCCCAAAACGTTACCTATTCCTTTTTTTGCCTGACCCGCTGAGTTGCTCCAGCTTTTTTGTGTACATCTCCTTTAAACTTGTAAAAGCTATGCCCTCCGGTATTTGACATTTCCATCCTGGATGAAGGCTCTGACTCTCTGCCCTATCTAAGCCTAATGATTAGATATACTTCTATCAGGTTTTCCCTCGAGCCTCTGGCGTTCCAGAGAAATCAATCCAAGTCTGTCCAACCACTCACTCCCTGTCACTAACAGCCCCCTAAACCAGGGCATCAATCTGGTGAACCTCCTCTGCACCCTCTCCAAAGCCTCCACATGCTTCCTGCAATGGGGTGACCAGAACAGCACTGAATACTCCAAATGCAGTCTGACCAAACGCCTGTAAAGCTGCCTCCTATACTCAATGCCCCGACCGTTGAAGGCAGGCGTACCGAAAACGCCGTCTTTACCACTTTATCTGACCCAATTAAACCCTGCACAATCAGCAAACTTCATTGCCCCCACAGGACAAATCCTTTCCAGCTGAACACTGACCCAGCGCTGTGAACATTCCCAACCCCTTCAATTAGATGTGCAGGAAGGAACTGCAGATGCTGGTTTACACCCAAGGTGGACACAAAATGCTTGAGTAACTCAGCGGGACAGGCAGCATTTCTGGAGCGAAGGAATGGGTGACGTTTCGGGTCAAAGAATAAAGGGGAGGTCATTTAAAGCTGATGGGAGAAGAAACTTTTTCACCCAGAGAGTGGTGAAGGTGTGGAATTCTCTGCCTCAGAAGGCAGTGGAGGCCAGTTCGTTGGATGCTTTCAAGAGAGAGCTGGATAGAGCTCTTAGGGATAGCGGAGTGAGGGGGTATGGGGAGAAGGCAGGAACGGGGTACTGATTGAGAGAAACCTATAAGATTATGAGAGGCGTAGAGAGGGGATAGACTATCCGAATGGCCTTCCCCAGGGTGGAAATGCAAAGATTAGAGGGCACTGCATTAAGTGAGAGGGCCAAGGTTTAATGATTACACTTTGCCAGCTTTGCCCCGAGTCCCTGTTCCCTCCCCTCCACGATGCTGCCCATTTTTCCATTGTCTTTGTTTTGTTTTTGCACCATAATGTTTTCTTTAATTTACTGAACATTTTCTTTCGTTCATTATATGATCCATGGTGTTTGCAAACCTGTTGTGCTGCTGCTGCAAGTAAAAATGTAATTGTTTCGGTACAGATGACAATAAAACACTCGTGAAGGATACAGAGTGCTGGAGTAACTCAGTGGGTCAGGCAGCATCTGTGGAGAGCACGGATAGGAGACGTTTCGGGTTGGGATCCTTCTCCACGCTGATCAAAAGGGTCTCAAGGGCTCTAAAGAAGCGTCCTGACCCAAAACATCACCGATCTGTGTTCCGTTGCCTGACCCACTGAGTTACTCCAGCAGTTTGTGTCCTTTCTTTTGGCGGCCAGCATTTTTCAGTTCCTTGTTTCTATTCTTGACTCTCGTCCCCTCATTCCCTCCTCTGACCCAGAGCCTCATCATTGAGAGGGTGGGGCGGAGGCCACTGCTGATTGGTGGATTCAGCTTCATGGGGCTGTCGAGCGCTGGAATCACGCTCACGCTACTACTGCAGGTAACACATGTTCCTCCATCACGCGACACGTGACTGCGGGTAACCCGTGTTGCTCCGTCATGCAACACATTATTGCGGGTAACCCGTGTTACATCATCATGCAACACTGCAGGTAATGCGTGTTCCTCCATCACGCAACACGTAACTGGGTAACCCGTGTTACTCCGTCATGCAACACGTGACTGCGGGTAACCCGTGTTACATCATCATGCAACACTGCAGGTAACGCGTGTTCCTCCATCACGCAACACGTTACTGTGGGTAACTCGTGTTACTCCGTCATGCAACACGTGACTGCGGGTAACCGGTGTTACTCCGTCATCCCCCTCTCTTTCCCCATCTCTTTCCTCCCCCTCTCTCTCCCCGTCTCTCTCTTCCCCTCTCCCCATCTCTTTCTTTTCCCTCTCTCTCATCCCCCTCTCTTTCCCCATCTCTTTCCTCCCCCTCTCTCTCCCCGTCTCTCTCTTCCCCTCTCCCCATCTCTTTCTTTCCCCTCTCTCTCATCCCCCTCTCTTTCCCCATCTCTTTCCTCCCCCTCTCTCTCCCCGTCTCTCTCTTCCCCTCTCCCCATCTCTTTCTTTCCCCTCTCTCTCATCCCCCTCTCTCTCCCCATCTCTTTCCTCCCCCTCTCTCTCCCCAGTCTCTCTCTTCCCCTCTCCCCATCAGTTTCTTTCCCCTCTCTCTTCCCCCTCTCTCTCTCCCACCCCCCCCCCCCCCCCCCCCCCCCACACTGACCCTCCTTCTGCCTGGTTTCAGGTCTCCTGGATGCACTACGCTAGTGTTGCGTGTGTGGTGGGGATCATCGCTGGCTTCTGCATCGGACCAGGTAGGCAATGCTGTGGGCACAAGGCCTGCCCTCTGCCCCTTAGCCACCCCGTATCGCCCCACCGCTAACCCATCACAGCCTGCAGCCCCCACCCACCCCCCTCCAACCCTCTCATGTACCTATCCAAATGTCTTGAAGAGAAGTCTGAAGAAGGGTCTTGACACAAAGCGTCACCCATTCCTTCTCTCCACGGATGCTGCCTGTACTCCTGAGTTACTCCAGCTTTTTGAGTGTCAAATGTCTTTTACATGTTGTTATAGTCCCTGCCTCAACTACCTCCTCTGGCAGCTCGTTCCATACACCCACCTCCCTCTGTGTGTTAAACAGTACAGAAACAGGCCCTTCGGCCCAACTTGCCCATACCGACCGCCATGCCCCTTCTACACTAATCCCACCTGCCCGGTTTGGCCCATATCCCTCTAAACCTTTCCTATCCATGTACCTGTCCAAATGTCCTTTGAATGTTGTTCAAGTACCTGCCTCATCCACCTCCACTGGCAGCTCGTTTCATACACCCCCCCCCCCCGAGAGTAAACGTTGCCCCATCGGGTTCCTATCAAATCTTTCCCCCCTCACCTTGAACCCATGAGCTGTGGTTCTTGATTCCCCTACTCTGGGTAAAAGACTGTGCATTTAGTTTTCTGTCCCCCTCATGATTTTACACACCTCCACAAGATCACCCCTCATCCTCCTGCGCTCCAAGGAATAGAGACCTAGCCTGCCCGACCTCTCCCTGTAGCTCAGGCCCTCAAGTCCAGGCAACATCCTCATCAACCCTGGAGTTGAATGTTGGACGCAGCAGAGAAGGCAAATTAGCAGCAGCACCTCAGGATGTTGATGTTGGCGTCTTAGGTATTTGATGCATTGGTGGTGTCCGTGAAGAATATATCACATTTACAATTGCGAAAGTATTCAGTGTAATTACATCTTTAATTGGTCTTTTCCATGGATCATTGTTTATAAACAATGATGAATCTATCTTCTCTTTTATTCTTAATGAACAGTAGCGTTCAGCACTGGGGTTACTTCCATTTTATCACATTAGCTTCTGCCATGTCATTATGCAAAAATGATGCAGATTTGGACTAAATTGTTGCAAAACTCATCCTCTTGAGTATTGGATCACATCCCTGTCTCTATCACTGTTGCAGAAGATGGGGAGGGAGCCAAACGATGGAGCACTGTATGCAGAGGACAGCTCATGTTTTCACCCTGCTCTGTCTGTCTCTCTGGTTCTCTCTCTCATTGCCCCCCCCTCTCTCTCCCCCCCCCTCGCTCTCCCACTCTCTATTCCTCCCTCCCCCCCTCTCTCTTCCCCTCTCTTTCCCCCTCTCTCTGCTCTCTCTCTCCCCCCCTCTCTTTGCCCCCTCTCACCCCCCACTCTGTTCCAGTCTCATGCTCTGTCCCCCTCATGCTCTCCGCCCCTCTCGCTCTCTCTCCCCCCTCTCACTCTCTCTCCCTCCTCTCAATCTCTCTCCCCCCCCTCGCTCCTTTTCCCCCTTCTCGCTCTCTCTCTCTCCCCATGCTCTCTCCCACCCTCGCTCTCTCTCCCCCTCTCGCACTCTCTCTCCCCCTCTGGCACTCTCTTCCCCCCCCCTTGCACTCTCTCCCCCTTCTCGCTCTCTCTCCCCCCTTGCTCTCCCCCTCGCTCCCTCCCCCTCTGGCTCTCTCTCCCCCCACTCGCTCTCTCTCCCCCCCTCTTGCTCTCTCCCCTGTCGCTCTCTCTTCCCCCTCTTGCTCTCTCTTCCCCCTCTCGCTCTCTCTTCCCCTCTCGCTCTCTCTTCCCCTCTCGCTCTCTCCCCCCCTCTCGCCCTCTCTCACTCTCTCCCCTCATTCTATCTCTTTCCCCTCTCTTTCTTTCCCTCCCTCTCTCAGGAATGCTCGAGTGAGGAGTGGGTCTGAGGGGACTCCAATCTCCTCTCAGTAAACCCCCTCCCTACCACCAGACTGGGTGCTGGGCGTATCTATTAGCGGACAGATACGATAGTGGCGTTTAAGATGATTTTGGATAAGCACATGGATATGGATTATGTGCAGGCAGATAAGACTTGGTCTTGGCATTGTGTTGGGCATGGACATGGTGGGCGGAAGGGCCTGTCCCTGTGCTGTACTGCTCTGTGGGGTTGGTGAGGGCCAGGCACTGCGGAGGGAGTGACGTTTGCAGTGTGAGGTCGGTTTCTGGTGGCCACCGTGTGGCCCGTGTGCGAAGGTCACACAAGGACCATCCACTCCTGTAACCCTCTCTCCCTCGTCCCCTCCTCCCCCTCCCACATCTCTCTCTATACCCCACCGTCACACCTCCGGCCCTCGTTCCCCTTCAACCGCCTCCTCAAACATCACCCTGTATCGCACTCCGATTAACCTTCATACCTGCCCTTCCCTCCCCAACACTCTCTCCCCCTTCCTCTCACCCTCTCTCCCTCTCTCTCTCACACCCCTCCCTCTCTCTCCCCCTCCCTCTCTCCCCACTCCCTCTCTCCCCCTCCCTCTCTCCACCATCCCCCTCCCTTCTCCTCCTCCCCTCTCCCCCTCCTATCTCTCCCCCTCCCCTCTCCCCTTCCCTCTCTTTGCCCTGCCTTTCTCCGCCCTGCCTCTCTCCCCCTCCCCCTCTCTCCCCCTCCCTCTCTCTCCCCTCCCCCTCGCTCCCCTCCCCCTCGCTCCCCCTCCCCCTCTCTCCCCCTCTCCCCACCTCCCCTCTCTCCCCCTCCCCCTCTCTCCCCAACCACCCCTCCACTCTCCCCCTTCCCTCCTTCTCCCTCCTCCCTCCTTCTCCCTCCTCCCCTCTCTCCCCCTCACTCTCTCTCCCCCTCACTCTCTCTCCCCCTCCCTCTCTCTCCCCTCCCTCCCTCTACCCCCTCCCCTCCCCCCTCCCTCTCCCCGTTCCTCTCTCTCCCTCTCTTCCCCCTCTCTCCCCCAGCGGGTGTTCCCTTCCTCATGATGGCTGAGCTCTTCATGCAGTCCCACCGACCGGCTGCCTACATCGTTGGCGGTTCCCTCAACTGGCTCTCCAACTTCACCATCGGTTTTGTCTTCCCGTTCCTACAGGTGAGTACAGGCGTGTCGGGCTGGGACACAGGGCAGCACATGTTCCATGGCCCACGCGTGACCAGGCCCTGGTCACGTGCTGGGTACAGGACTGTTACACGCTTTAACAGCCCATGCTAACCAAGTTGACATATTGGGCTCGTCCCATTTCCTACATTTGGCCCATATCCCTCTAAACCCTTCCTATCCATGTACCCGTCCCAATGTATTTTAAACACTGTGATTGTATCAGCTTCTATAGCTTTCTCTCGCAACGTGTTCCAGATACGGACTACCCATTGAGTGAAACAGTTGCCCCTGAGGTCTCTCTTAAATCTCTCCCCTCTCACCTTAAGCCTGTACCCTCTAGTGTTAGAATGCTCCACCCTGGGGAAGAGACTGTGAGGGTTCACTTTATCCATGCCCCTCATGATCTTGTCCACCTCAGTCACCCCTCAGTCTCCGACATCTACAAAGGCAAAACTCCCAGCCGATCCAACCTCTCCCTGTAACTCAGGCCAGGACTTGCACTTTGAACAGTCGAGTCCTGGACAGTGTTGTAGAACTGAGAGAACTGGGAGTCTAGGTTCACGGTTCCCTGTACATGGTGAGTCAGGTGGACAGGGTGGTGAAGAAGGCGTTTGGCACGCTTGCCTTCATTGCTAAGGGTGTTGAGTACAGAAGCTGGGACATCATGGGCTTTGGTGATACCACACTTGGAGTTCTGTGTGCTGTTCTGGTCACCCCTTTACAGTGATTAAGTTGGAAAGGGTGCAGGAGATTTACTAGGATGTTAGCTGGACTCACAGATGAGTTCCAGGGAGAGGTTTGGGAGGACAAGTGCCTTCTACCTTCTAAAGTCACGGGATTCCACAGGATCGTAGCCTCAGAATTAAAGGACATTCTTTTAGGAAGGAGATGAGGAGAAATTCCTTTAGTCAGAGGGTGATGAATCTGTGGAATCTTTGCCACAGAAGGCTATGGAGACTGTCAGTGGATATTTTTAAGGCAGAACAAGGGGCCACAGTTTAAGAATAAGGGGTAGGCCATTTAGAACGGAGATGAGGAAGAACTTTTTCAGTCAGAGAGTGGTGAAGGTGTGGAATTCTCTGCCTCAGAAGGCAGTGGAGGCCAGTTCGTTGGATGCTTTCAAGAGAGCTGGATAGAGCTCTTAAGGATAGCGGAGTGAGGGGGTATGGGGATAAGGCAGGAACGGGGTACTGATTGAGAGTGATCAGCCATGATCGCATTGAATGGCGGTGCTGGCTCGAAGGGCTGAATGGCCTACTCCTGCACCTATTGTCTATTGTCTATTGTCTATTGATTAGTACAGGTGACAGGTTTTGGGGAGTAGATTTTTTTTTACATTTAGAGATACAGCGCAGAAACAGGCCCTTCGGCCCACCGGGTCCGCGCCGCCCAGCGATCCCCACTAACACCACCCTACACCCACTAGGGACAATTTGTTTTAACATTTGCCCAGCCAATTAACCTAAATACCTGTACGTCTTTGGAGTGTGGGAGGAAACCGAAGATCTCGGAGAAAACCCACGCAGGTCAAGGGGAGAACGTACAAACTCCGTACAGACGGCGCCCGTAGTCAGGATCGAACCTGAGTCTCCGGCACTGCGTTCGCTGTAAGGCAGCAACTCTACCGCTGCGCCACCGTGCCGGAAGGAGAGTGGGGTTAGGAGGGAGAGATAGATCAACCATGGTTGAATGGCGGAGTAGACTTGATGGGTCGAATGGCCTAATTCTACTCCTATTCCTATATGATCTTATGACCTGATGATTATACTTACAGAGTTCCATTTATAATATGTACAGGTGTGTCAGTGCTTTTTAGTTCAGGTTTAATTTTAGTTTAGCGATACAGCATGAAAGAGGCACTTCGGCACAAAGTGCAAGCCGACCATCGATCACTCGTTCACACTAGTACCATCTTATCCCACTTTCTCGTCCACTCTCTACACTCTAGGGGCAATTTAGAGGCCCAATTATGTTCATAGGTTCATAAGTTATAGGAACAGGATAAGGCTATTCGGCCCATCAATCTATTCTGCCATTCAATCATGGCTGATCTATTTTTTTCCCATTCTCCGGCATTCTGCCCGCATCCCCTGACACCCGTCAGCTACAGGCCCGCACATCTTTGGGACCTGGGAGGAAATCGGAGCACCCGAAGGAATTGTGGCTTCACAATTCGCAACTCCTCAGTCCTCTTTGTTGCACACCGTCCATTTCAATCTCCGACCTTTGTCCAACCATCTGTCTATCGAAAGCCTCCCTTGCCTGTGTCCAGGTATTGCCTAATACCTGCCACACTTTGTCCCGCCTCTCCCCTCTTCCAACTTTCATCACCTCCCCCCCCCACCCCCCCCCCCCCACACTATCAGTCTGAAGAAGGGCCCCGACCCGAAACATCAACTATCCATGTTCACCAGAGATGCTGCCTGATCCGATGAGTTACTCCAGCAATTTGTGTCTTTTTTTGTTGTTGTTGTAAACCAGCATCTGCAGTTCCACGTGTCTACATCCACACCATTATATCTGGTTACACTGTTTTGTTACTTTATCTTTGTACATTATTTGTTGCGCCCTGTGGTCTGGTGTGTTTTATGCTCTCAACCCACGTACCCCACTCCCACAGCACACCCTCCCTCGGTACTGCCCCTCCCACAGCACACCGCACTCTCAGTACCGCCCCCTCCCACAGTACCACCCCCTCCCACAGCACCATCCCCTCCCACAGCACCACCCCTCCCACAGTACCACCCCTCCCACAGCACCACCCCTCCCACAGCACCACCCCTCCCACAGTACCACTCCTCCCACAGTACCACCCCCTCCCACAGCACCACCCCCTCCCACAGCACCACCCCTCCCACAGTACCACCCCTCCCACAGTACCACCCCCTCCCACAGCACCACCCCTCCCATAGTACCACCCCTCCCACAGCACCACCCCTCCCACAGTACCACCCCTCCCATAGTACCACCCCTCCCACAGTACCACCCCTCCCACAGCACCACCCCTCCCACAGCACCACACCTCCCACAGTACCACCCCCTCCCACAGCACCACCCCCTCCCACAGTACCACCCCCTCCCACAGTACCACCCCCTCCCACAGCACCACCCCCTCCCACAGTACCACCCCCTCCCACAGTACCGCCCCCTCCCACAGTACCACCCCCTCCCACAGTACCACCCCTCCCACAGTACCACCCCTCCCACAGCACCACACCTCCCACAGTACCACCCCCTCCCACAGTACCACCCCCTCCCATAGTACCACCCCTCCCTAGTACCACCCCTCCCACAGCACCACACCTCCCACAGTACCACCCCCTCCCACAGTGCCGCCCCCTCCCACAGTACCACCCCTCCCTCAGTACCAACCCCCCTCAGTGCCCCTCCCTCAGTACTGCCCCTCCCACAGCACACCGCACCCTCAGTACTGCCCATCCCACAGCACCACCCCTCCCACAGTACCACCCCCTCCCACAGTGCGGCACTCCCTCAGTATCGCCCTCCCTCAGTGCCCCCCCTCAATGCCGCCCACCCCCTCAGTGCTGCACCCCCCTTAGTGCTGCCCCCCTTCAGTGCCGCCCCTCCCTCAGTACCGTCCCCTCAGTGCCAACCCCCCTCAGTACCGCCCCTCCCCCAGCACCACCCTCCCTCAGTACCACCCCTCCCTCAGTGCCCCCCCTTCAGTGCCACCCCCTCCCTCAGTACCACCCCTCACAGTCCCACCCCTCCCTCAGCAATACCCCTCCCTCAGTGCCGCCCCCCCCCTCAGTGCCGTCCCCCCCAGAGTGCCACCCCTCCCTCAGTGCCACCCCTCCCTCAGTGCCACCCCCTCAGTGCCACCCCCTCCCTCAGTACCACCCCTCACTCAGTCCCACCCCTCCCTCAGCAATACCCCTCCCTCAGCAATACCCCTCCCTCAGCAATACCCCTCCCTCAGCAATACCCCTCCCTCAGTGCCACCTCCCTCAGTGCCGCCCCCCCCCTCAGTGCCGCCCCCCCCAGAGTGCCACCCCTCCCTCAGTGCCACCCCTCCCTCAGTACCACCCCTCCCTCAGTGCCGCCCCCTCAGTACCACCCCTCCCTCAGTGCCGCCCTCCCCCTCAGTGCCGCCCCTCCCTCAGTTCCGCCCCCCCTCAGTATCGCCCCTCTGTCAGTGCTGCCCCCCCTCAGTGCCCCCCTCCCTCAGTGCCCCCCCCCTCAGTGCCGCCCCCCCTCAGTGCCGCCCCCCCCTCAGTGCCGCCCCCCCTCCTCAGTGCCGCCCCCCCCCTCAGTGCCCCCCCCCCTCAGTGCCGCCCCCCCCCTCAGTGCCGTCCCCCCCTCAGTGCCCCCCCCCTCAGTGCCGCCCCCCCCTCAGTGCCGCCCCCCTCAGTGCCCCCCCTCAGTGCCGCCCCCCCTCAGTGCCGCCCCCCCCCTCAGTGCCACCCCCCCCCCCCTCATTGCCGCCCCCCCCTCAGTGCCCTCCCCCTCAGTGCCGCCCCCCCTCGGTGCCGCCCCCCCCTCAGTGCCCCCCCCTCAGTACCGCCCCCCCCTCAGTGCCACCCCTGACTCGGCTCCCTCTCTGTGTTCCAGATGTCTGCCGGTGCCTACTGCTACCTGGTCTTCTGTGGGATCTGCTGGCTTGTCTGCATCTACGTGTATGTGGTCATTCCTGAAACCAAGAACAAGACCTTCATGGAGATCAGCCAAATGTTCTCCCCCAAACTCCCCACCGAGTCTAAGCGGTCTCCCGATGAGCTGCAGCTGACGAGGTTCAGTGGATACGGAGCGCTGGAATCTAATTCTTCACTTGTCGAGAGTTCCAGGTGTTTCTAGCAAGCAGCGTCCACGGGCAGATTGGACGCACTGACAGGTCACATCTGCTATTCTGTTTCATGCTGTTGAGGCGTTAATTTCATAAGGTCAAAAGTATAGGAGCAGAATTAGGCTATTCGGCCCATCAAGTCTACTCCACCATTCAAACATGGCTGATCGATCTCTCCCTCATAGCTCAGCCCATGTGTACCAACCTGACCTGCTGGTTGCTGGACACTTTAATTCTCCGTCCCATTCCTACACAGGCCTTTCTGTCCTCGGTCTCCTCCATTGTCAGAGTGAGGCTAAGCCTAAATTGGAGGAACAGCATCTCATATTTCGCTTGGGCAGCTTACAGCCCAGTGGTATGAATATTGATTTCTCTCACCTCAGGTAGCCCCTGCATTCCCTCTCTCTTTATCCCTCCCCCACCCAAGTCGCACTAGCTTCTGGTTTTCACCCTACTAACAGCTTACAATGGCCTGTTTCCTTTATCGTCGTTACTTTTCTGCATATCTTTCATTCATTGTTCTTTATCTCTCCACATCACCGTCTATGCGCAGCGGTAGAGTTGCTGCTTTACAGCGAATGCAGCGCCGGAGACTCAGGTTCGATCCTGACTACGGGTGCTGCACTGTAAGGAGTTTGTACGTTCTCCCCGTGACCTGCGTGGGTTTTGTCCGAGATCTTCGGTTTCCTCCCACACTCCAAAGACGTACAGGTATGTAGGTTAATTGGCTGGGTAAATGTAAAAAATAATAAAAAATTGTCCCTAGTGGGTGTAGGATAGTGTTAATGTACGGGGATCACTGGGCGGCACGGACTTGGTGGGCCGAAAAGGCCTGTTTCCGGCTGTATATATATGATATGATGATATATCTCTCATTTCCCTTAACCTTAACCAATCTGAAGAAGGGTCTTGATCCGAATCATCACCCTTGCCTTCTCTCCAGATTTGTTTCCCGTCCCACTGAGTTACTCCAGTTTTTTGTGTCGATCTTTGGTTTAAAACAGCATCTGCAGTTCCTTCTTACATATCTCTCCCGCATAACCCCACTCTCCTGCCTCCTCCCCATAACCCCTGACACCCGTAGTAATCAAGAATCTATCTAGGGTATCACAAAATGCTGGGGAAATCGGAGGGTCAGGCAGCATCTCAGGAGAGAAGGAATGGGTGACGTTTCGGGCCGTGGCCCTTCTTCAGACTGATGTCAGGGGAGGGGGCGGGACAAAGAAAGGATGTAGTTGGAGACAGGAAGACAGTGGGAGAACTGGGAAAGGGGAGGGGAAAGAGGGGGACAGAGGAGCTCTCTGAAGTTGGAGAAATCAATGTTCACACCGCTGGGGTGTAAGCTGCCCAAGCGAAATATGAGATGCTGTTCCTCCAATTTGCCGTGGGCCTCCATTTATATCTGCCTTAAAAATATCCACAGCTTTCTGTGGCAAAGAATTCCACAGATTCACCACCCTCTGACTAAAGAAATTCCTCCTCATCTCCTTCCTAAAGGAACTTCCTTTAATTCTGAGGCTATGACCTCTAGTCCTAGACTCTCTCACTAGTGGAAACATCCTCTCCACATCCACTCTATCCAAGTCTTTCACTATTAGGTATGTTTCAATGAGGTCCCCTCTCATTGAAACATAATTTCCACAAAACCTCTCTCACTTCCTTCCAAAACCATTGATTCAATTATTCAATTTAATGATTCAATTATACTTTCTTATCACGTGTACCTCACTCAGTACAGTGAAATGCTTTGTTTTGCATACAACCCTTGTAGATTCATACAGCAGACCTCACCTAGGCAGGACACAAGTGTGGGCATGTCTTTGGCGCTGACAAGGTTACACAAGTTCACCGAGCAGTGGACAACACCATAGAGCCACAGAGCTGTACGGCACGGAAACAGGCCATTCGGCCCATCTTGTCCATGCCGACCAAGGTGGCATAATGGACTAGGCCCAGAGCCCTCTAAACTCTCTCTTCCACATTTCTGCCCCTACAACAATCAGTCTGAAGAAAGGTCCCAACCCGAAACATCACCGAAACATGTTCTCCAGAGATACAGCCTGACCCAACTGAGTTACCCCAGCACTTTGTGTCTATTTTTCCCCTCTAAACCCTTCCTATCCATACATCTGAACAAAAGTACTTTAAAAGTCATAACTATATCCACTTCTATAGCTTCCTCTGGCAGATTATTCCAGGCACAGACAACCCTTTGAGGAAAAAAGTTGCCCGCGAGGTCCCCCGTAAATAAATGTCCCCCCTCTCACCTTAAACCTGTGCCCTCTAGTTTTAGAATCCTCTACCCTGGAAATAAGACATTGAGTGTTCACTTTATCCATCCCCCTCATGATCTTGTTCACCTCAATAAGGTCACCCCTCAGCCTCCTACACTCCAAAGGAATTAGTCCCAGCCTATCCGACCTCCCCCTATAACTCAAGCCCACAAGCCCAGGTAACTTCCTGGAGAATCTCTTCTGCATCCTATCCTGTTTAATGACATCCTTCCTGTATCTGGGTGATCACAACTGCACACATAACTCCAAGTGTGGTCTCACCAACGACTTGTACAGCTGCATCATGATGTCCCAACCTTTGTACTCTACACCATTCCCAATGAAGGCAAGCGTGTCAAACGTCTTCTTCACCACCCTGTCCACCTGACTTGCCACGTGTAGTGCACCTGAAAACACAGATCTCTGTCAGCTGGACAGCTGTGCCAGCTGTTTAATGCGTGGACAATCCAGAGGTGTTGGAAGTTTCTAAATAAATGTAAGTCTTTTGCTTTTACATAAAGGACTTCTGGAGTTTTAACAAAATATTGTCTTGTTTATTTCAATGAAATACTTCTGAAGGAAGTTATCGAGGGATTGTCACGATGAATTTGCCAGAAACTCTCCAAGCTTCCGACACAAAACGCCACCCGTCCACGTTCTCCAGAGATGTTGCCTGACCCGCTGAGTTACTCCGGCACTTTGTGTCCATCCTTCGATACACACCAGGGTCGTTGTTTCAGTGGTGCTGGAGAGACCAGGGATGTTCTCCTTAGAGCAAGGACAGGAGATGGCAACATCAGGGACAGGTTTGGTCAGGGAGAGGGAGAGAGTCCACCTTCAGGCACAATGGAAAAAAGGCACAGAGTGTTACCCAGAGCAGGGGACTCGAGAACAAGAGGACATAAGTTTAAGGTGAGAAGGTTAAGATTTAATACAAATCTAAGGGGCAACATTTTCACACAGTTGAGTTTTGTTCGCGTGCCAACCAGTCAGCGGACAGACAATACATAATTACAATGGGACCATCCACAGTGTATAGATACTTAAACCAGCAACTGCAGTTCCTTCCTACATCTAGGCCAAAACCAGGGCAAATGGCTCTAGCAGCATCTTGGTCGGCATGGGCGAGTTGGGCCGAAGGGCCTGTTTCCACGCTGTGTGGGTTAGGATCTAATTTGCAATCTGCTTGAAGCACTGGCATTTTAACTTGTCCTGCAAGCCGAGTCTTCACTTCCTTTGTGTGTTGCGTCCTATTATATGGGCAGTTGAGTTTAATGGGGATTGAAAGAGAAACTCCATTTAAAGACTCTTATTTTTTATTTTTTTTTTGCTAAGCCAACAGTATAGTCACGCAGTAAATTAAAAAAATGAATCACAGGCGCTCTCTGTTCTCCCAAACCACTCATGTTGTCAGACCCTGTGTTGTCTTCATCTGTATCACCTTAATTTAGTGTTAATTATGTTCCTCATTTGCAGAGAACATGCATTAGTGCCTCGCCGAGGGAATTAGCAGTGTACGGAACTTATAGCGAGAGACAGGCAGGCCCATTAGTAAACACACAACGCAAAGGGTCGCAGGCAGAAATAGCATTAACCAGGTATTTCAGCGGCGGATAATCACATTGTACAATAAACTGGCTTCTAGGTGAAGCTCCATCAACCATTCCCCCCTCCCCCTCCTCTCATTCCCCTCCTCCTCCCGTCCAACAAGGCAGAGAGTCCATCTGCGATCTGTGGCCTGCTGCTAAGTAATGTGGGGATGAGCGAGGGAATGGGTAATTGCTGCCTGCGTGCTTTTCTATTTCGGAGAGAGGGCTGACGGGGCAGATTAGCTATCACCAGCGGGCCCGCCTTCACCAGCAGCCGAGGCTGAGAGAGGTGTGTCTCGGGCTCCATTAAAACCTGGCGGAACAGGAGCAGAAATGAGCGCGCACTTAACTCCAGCCCAGAGGAAAGTGTACAATATAGTGAAATGGTTTCAAGTAATACGGCCCCGCTTTCTTTCCCCTCCCCTCCTCTCCCCTCCCCTACGCCCCATTAGACACACATTTCACCCAACATCTCCACACCCACCAAGACACCCTGTTCCTTTCACCCCTTTCGTACAGTCATCTCTCATCCCCCAGTCCTCTATTTCCTTTCAATCTCCCTCTTACCCCTCCCACTGCCCCGTATCACCCACCACTGTAGCGCAATGGTAGAATTGCTGCCTCACAGTGGCAGAGACCCCGGTTCGATACTGACCTCTGGTGCTGTTTGTATGGAGTTTGTACATTCTCCCTGTGACCACGTGGGTTTTCTCCAGGTGCTCCGGATTCCTTCCACACTCCAAAGACGTACAGGCTTGTGGGTTAATTGGCTTCTGAAAATTGTAAATGGTCCCTAGTGTGCAGGATAGTGTGAGTGTAAGGGCCACCGGTTGCTGCAGACTCGGTGGGCCAAAGGAGCTGTTTCCATGGTACATCTCTAAAGACTAAAGACTAAAGTCACGCCATTTAACTCTGTATATGTGATTTTTTTTCCAATCTCCTCCTTAACGGAGATGCGACCTTTACCGTGTTGTGTCTCCATTCGTGCTACGGCCTAACACCGTGGAGTCGGCGGCCTCCAGCTGGGATCGACCTTGAAGACTCCGGTCGCAGGGCCTGGACTTACCATCTCGGAGGCTTCGGCCGTGGGCCCTGCAGACCGCAACATCGGGAGCTCGCAGGTCCCTGGCTGGCGGCCGGCTTTCGGGAGCTCCAGCCGTAGCAGCTTCGACCGCCCCGAAGCGCGAGGTTTGATTGACCCGCTCGCAGGCTCTTCATCGCCCTGCGTGGCCTGGCCGCGGCACTTTCCATCGCCCGGTGGGGGCTCAGGACCTTCATCGGCCTGCTCGGCTCGGCCCTGGGACTTTGCATCGCCCGGTGGGGGCTTCAAAAGTCGGGAGCCTCGATCGCCTCGTGACACCACGGGAGAAGAATGAGGAGGAGATAAGACTTTTCTTTGCCTTCCATCACAGTGAGGGTGTGCCTGGAGCAATCACTGTGATGGCTGTTTGTGTTAAAAATTGTAATTGTGTGTCTTGTGTTCTTTATTGTCTACTGCCAGACCCTGACGTGAGAGGACGCTGGCGCTATTTGTTCGCCGCTTCTCCGTCAGGATAGTTTGTCTGTTTGTTTTTATGTCATGACTGTTTTTGTAAAGCGTCTTTGAGCATTTGGAAAAGCGCTATAAAAAATAAATGTTTATTATTATTATTATTATTATTTACATAACCACCTGTCACCTATTAAAACCATGGTGAGTTGTTGCACAGACCGCATTGAATATAAATTGTGCTTGGAGAGATTGGAGCAAACACAAAGTGCTGGAGGAACTCAGCGGCTCTCTGGAGAAAAAGGATGGGTGATGTTTTGGGTAGGGACCCTTCCTCAGACCTAAAACATCACTCATCCTTTTTCTCCAGAGATGCTGCCTGACCCACTGAGTCACTCCAGTTTCTTGTGTCTATCTTCAGTATAAGCCAGCATCTACAGTTTCTTTCTATACAGCATCTGTGGAGGGGATGGACAGATGATGTTTTAGACAATAGACAATAGACAATAGGTGCAGGAGGAGGCCAATCGGCCCTTCGAGCCAGCACCGCCATTCAATGTGATCATGGCTGATTATTCTCAATCAGTACCCCTTTCCTGCCTTCTCCCCATACCCCCTGACTCCGCTATCCTTAAGAGCTCTATCTAGCTCTCTCTTGAATGCATTCAGAGAATTGGCCTCCACTGCCTTCTGAGGCAGAGAATTCCACAGATTCACAACTCTCTGACTAAATTTTTTTTTCCTTATCTCAGTTCTAAATGGCCTACCCCTTATTCTTAAACTGTGGCCCCTTGTTCTGGACTCCCCCTACATTGGGAACATGTTTCCTGCCTCTAACGTGTCCAACCCCTTAATAATCTTATACATTTCGATAAGATCTCCTCTCATCCTTCTAACTTCCAGTGTGTACAAGCCTAGTTGCTCCAGTCTTTCAACATATGATAGTCCCGCCATTCCGGGAATTAACCTGGTAAACCTACGCTGCACTCCCTCAATAGCAAGAATATCCTTCCTCAAATTTGGAGACCAAAACTTTTGAGTCCACTCCTCCGTTCAATCATGGCTGATCTATTTTTCCCTCTCAATCCCATTCTCCTGCCTTCTCCCCCTAATTTTTGACGTCCTCACAAAGAAAGAATATGCCAATCTCCGCTTTAAAAATACCCAATGACTTGGCTTCCACTGCCGTCTGTGGCAATGAATTCCACAGATTCGCCGCCTTCTGGCTAAAGAAATTTCTCCTCATCTCCATTCTAAAGGTATGTCCTTTTATTCTGAGGCTGTGCCCTCTAGTCGTAGACTCTCTCACTAGTGGAAACATCTTCCCCCCCATCCACTCTATCCTTGGTCATAGAGTCATACAACATGGAAGCAGGCCCTTTGGCCCAACTTGCCCGTGCCAACCAATATTCCCCAACTACATTATCCCACCAGCCAACTTTAGGCCCGTATCCCTCTAAACCTATCCTGCACATGTACCTGTCTAAATGTTTCTTAAATGTTATTATAGTACCTGCCTCAAATACCTCCTCTGGCAGCTCGTTCCATGTACCCACCACCCTTTGTGTAAAAAAAAGTTGCCCCTCAGGTTCCTATTAAATCTTTCCCCATCACCTGAAACCTATGTTGTCTTGTTCTCGATTTCCCTCCCCTGGGTAAAAGTACTTATTGTACCTACCACAGAGCTGTGCAGCACAGAAACAGGCCCTTCGGCCCACCATGTCCATGCCAAAACATACTGGGCTACTAATACCCATTAGACAATAGACAATAGGTGCAGGAGTAGGCCATTCAGCCCTTCGAGCCAGCACCGCCATTCAATGCGATCATGGCTGATCACTCTCAATCAGTACCCCGTTCCTGCCTTCTCCCCATACCCCCTCACTCCGCTATCCTTAAGAGCTCTATCCAGCTCTCTCTTGAAAGCATCCAACGAACTGGCCTCCACTGCCTTCTGAGGCAGAGAATTCCACACCTTCACCACCCTCTGACTGAAAAAGTTCTTCCTCATCTCCGTTCTAAATGGCCTACCCCTTATTCTTAAACTGTGGCCCCTTGTTCTGGACTCCCCCAACATTGGGAACATGTTATCTGCCTCTAATGTGTCCAATCCCCTAATTATCTTATATGTTTCAATAAGATCCCCCCTCATCCTTCTAAATTCCAATGTATACAAGCCCAATCGCTCCAGCCTTTCAACATACGACAGTCCCGCCATTCCGGGAATTAACCTAGTGAACCTACGCTGCACGCCCTCCATAGCAAGAATATCCTTCTTCAAATGTGGAGACCAAAACTGCACACAGTACTCCAGGTGCGGTCTCACCAGGGCCCGGTACAACTGTAGAAGGACCTCTTTGCTCCTATACTCAACTCCTCTTGTTACGAAGGCCAACATTCCATTGGCTTTCTTCACTGCCTGCTGAACCTGCATGCTTCCTTTCATTGACTGATGCACTAGGACACCCAGATCTCGTTGAACTCCCCCTCCTCCTAACTTGACACCATTCAGATAATAATCTGCCTTTCTATTCTTACTTCCAAAGTGAATAACCTCACACTTATCTACATTAATCTGCATCTGCCATGTATCCGCCCACTCACACAACCTGTCCAAGTCACCCTGCAGCCTTATTGCATCTTCCTCACAATTCACACTAACCCCCCAACTTAGTATCATCTGCAAATTTGCTAATGGTACTTTTAATCCCTTCGTCTAAGTCATTAATGTATATTGGCCTGCATTTGGCCTCTATCCCTCTGAACCCACCTATATATCTGTCCAAATGTCTTTTAAAAGTCATAATTGTATCCGCTGCTATAGCTTCCTCCAGTAGCTCATTCCAGATACGGACTACCCTCTGAGTGAAAAAAAGTTGCCCCTGAGGTCCCTCTTAAATCTCTCCCCTCTCACCTTAAGCCTGTACCCTCTAGTTTTAGAATCCTCTACTCTGAGCAAAAGACTGTGAGTGCTCACTTTATCCATGCCCCTTATTTTGATAGAGATACAGCGTGGAAACAGGCCCTTCGGCCCACCGAGTCTGTGCTTCCCTATGATCACCCCATGCACTAACACTATCCGACACACAAGGAACGGCACAGTGGCACAGCGGCACAACAGACAGGCCTGTTTCCGCGCTGTATTTCGAAAACTGAAACAAAAAAAACCTCAATCCTGTCTTCTCCTTGTGCTGTCAAGAGTGTTTATAGATCAAATCCACAGGATATCAGCCGGAATAATAAAGCTCCTATTTGCTGCAGCTTTACAGCACATTTGACGACACAATGACAACAAATGCAATAAATTATTCGATATTTTAAGTAAACTCGATCATGATAGTGCAAAAGGCCAAGTACTAGTACAACCACCGTGGTGGATCGGTGGTGAGCTCGGGCTGAGGTTGGTGTTGTGCAGTGTTCAAGAGCATGATGGTTGTTGGGAAGAAACTGTTCTTGAACCTGAGTTTCTCGGGCTCCTGAACCTTCTTCTGACCAGAGTTCTGTTTAACTCTGCCGTCCATTCTCCATCCCATGGAGCTCTATATCTTCCCCCCCCCCCTCACTTGATCGTTTTCATCATTGTCTACCTTCTCCTGATGCTCCCCTGATACCTGCACATGGTTCCTGACACCTTCCTGCTGTTCAATGTGGATGACCTTGCACCGACCTACACTGCAATCCATTTGCTGCAGTTTTGCCTTTCCCGCCTATTAATAGCTCTCTGTGATTTATAGCTGATTGGTTATTGATAAAAATGGATAGTTGGAGTTCAGACCGCCCCAGCATCTACAGTTACTGAACCCTCCACCCAAGGCCATAGAAACATCAACATCTCTCTGCAGGCTCACACAAACCCGGACAGGAATGCACGAATGCAAGGAGTGGCACGGTGGCACCGCTTTAGAGTTGCTGCCTTACAGCCCTGGTCCAATCTTGACCACAGGTGGTGTCTGCACAGTGTTTGTACGTTCTTCCATGGGTTTCATCTGGGTGCTTCGGTTTCCTCCCACATCCCAAAGACATGCAGGCTTGTAGGTTAATTGGCCTCTGTAAAATTCTCTCTAGGAATCGAATGTGGGATAACATCACACTAGTGCATGGGTGATCATTGGTCGGCATGGACCCGGTGGGCCGAAGGGCCTGTTTCCTTGCTGTATCTCGAAAACTAAAACAATCTTCTGCCTTCAGGTAGCTTGAGCTCCCAATTTCTCTTGACCTAAGATTAAGAGAGGAATAGATAGGGTAGACAGTCAGAACCTTTATCCCAAGCTAGAGAGGTCACAGACTAGAGGCACAGCCTCAAGTTGAGAGGGGCAAAGTTTAACGAAGATGTGCAGAACAAGTGTTTTGGTGGAGCCAGATACAACAGTGGCATTCAAGAGGCTTCTAGATTGTAATCATGTATAGTCTTTTCGCTGACTGGATAGGACGTAACAAAAAGCTTTTCACTGTGCATCGGTGTTTTCAAGAGAAAGTTAAATTTAGCTCTTAGGGCTAAAGGAATTAAGGGATATGGGGAAAAAGCAGGAACGGAGTACTGATTTTAGATAATCAGCCATGATCAAAATGAATGGCGGTGCTGGCTTGAAGGGCCGAATGGCCTACTCCTGCACCTATTCTTCTATGTTTCTATGGCACACGTGAAAATAACAAACTAGGCGCATGGATATGGAGGTGTGGATCACAAACGGAGAGAGGAGATTAGTGTGGCATCATGTCCAGCATGGACAATGTTGGCTGAATGAGGCCACATTTGGAGTTTCGTGTTCAGTTTTGGTCTCCCTGCGGTAGGAAGGATGTTGGCAAGCTGGAAAGAGTGCAGAGAAGGTTTACGAGGATGCTGCCAGGACTCGAGGGGCCTGAGCAAAAGGGAGAGGACTTTATTCCTTGGAGCCTCGGAGGCTAAAATATAGGTGTATAAAATCATGAGGGGAATAGATAGTGTGAATGGACAAAGTCCTTTACCCTTAATAAGGGTATCAACGACCAAGAGGACATAGGTCTAAGGTGAGAAGGGAAAGATTTAATTGGAACCTGAGGGGCAACTTTTTCACTCAGAGGGTGGTGGGTCCATGAAATGAGCTGCCAGAGGAGGTAATTGAGGCAGGCATTTAAAAGGCATTTGGACAGGTGCATGGATATGAACGGTTTAGAGGGATATGGGCCAAATGCATGCTGGTGGGACTAGCGTAGATAAGGCATCTTGGTCGGCATGTACGAGTTGGGCTGAAGGGCCTGTTTCTGTGCTGGATGTCTCTGTGACTCTCCAAAGATGAAGCATCTATTGAGCGCTCCGGCTGTTGTCTGGTGCAGGCTTGTGTGTGGAGCTGGTGTCTGAACATACGTGCCTGCTATCAGTGGTCGATAAGTAGGCCAGCCTCCGATGGTTGGATATATTTTACCATGAAATGCTCGTCCTTGGGGAATGAGCCTTGCAGCAGTCACACTAAACCAGAGTCTCTCTCCTTCATACCTGCAGCCCTTGTCGTAATCCTTTCTTTCATGTACCCATGCTTTGATGGATCATTTCCTCTGTCCTCTCTCTGTCTCTCTCTCTCTCTCTCTCGCTCACTCTCTCTCTTGCTCTCTCTCTCTTTCCTCTCTCTCTCCCTCTCCTCTGCCACTCCATGCCCTTCCCCCCCTCTCTCTCATTCTCTTTCTCTCTCTCCCTCTCACTCAGGCCCTTTCACTCTCGCTCTCTCGTTTCCTCATTCTCTCTCCCACTCTTTCGCTGGCACTCTCGTTCTCTCTTTCTCTCCCTCCATCACTCAAACACTCATCTCTGCCAGTCCCTGCCACCGCACCTTGCCACTCTGCCCTTTCCCTCCCCCTCTCCCCCCCATCTCCCCCTATCTCCTCTCGCCCACTATCTCTCTCACCCTCTCCCTCTTTCTCTCTCTCCCTCTCCCCCTCTCACACACTCACCTCTGCCAGACCCCGCCATTCCCAAATCAACCTCGAGACTTCAACACTTTGAGCAGAAATATATTTTGCAATGTTTCTTCCAAGTACACACACATTTTAATTAATGGCAACAGATTTCCACTCATAAGGTCCTTAATGTGCATTTATTGCTGTCTTCTCCCAGTAGTTTCAGAAATATTATGTTGACGGATATATTCTGTCCTTCCCTCTCCCTTGATGGGACCAGCTGTCAGACCCTGGATGATGACATTAACAGAGAGAGAATGAGATGACAAATTCCAGTTATCAGCGAACAAGGCCAGTGACAAATCGGATTTCGACTTGTGAGAGGGCCCATTACACTGTAATAAAAAAAGATGGATGGTCCCTCTGCCGGGGCTGAGTTTAATGTGATTTCAGTGCTCTCTCTGGGTTCCAATTAAGCCAGAACAGAGGGAGAGAACAGCAAAAACAGCAATGCAAGCTGCACTAATTGTTCCTGCACTGCCAAAGGCACAATCCTTTCCCTTTCAGCTGTTCTTTCCCCTGTTGTTCTCTCTGCACACAGTGTCACGGCAATAAAAAAAGATTCCTTCTAATCAACCCAGTCCACGGGAAAATCTGTTGAATAATTGATAAAATTAGCCAAATCTGCGGTTACACAAATAATGCAGCCTCCCCCCCCCCTCCCTCCCTCCCCCCCCCACCTCCTCCTCCTCACCCGGGCAGGGTTCATTCACATGCCTCTCATCCGTCTCTCGTTCCCTCACTGTGAACCCGCACAACCTCCCACCCCTGCAGCTCTCCCCGGCTCTGTCTACCCCGCACCCATCGCCCGTGGCATGGCGACCCCCACTATCCCCCCCCCTCTCTCCACGTGTAACCTCCCAGGGAAAGCTGCCGTGCTGGCGTGAGCACTTCACAGGGAATTAAGAGAGGGAGAGAGAGAGAGAGACGTGTGAAGCCTTAGCTGGCAGGGCAGGGAGAGAGAGGGACAGCTCTGCGCAGGGAGACTCTGCAGATGAGAGTTATGGTATTTACCTGCCCATCAGTCACTGACGCTATCCAGCCGTCAGTCTCTGTCAAACCAGCCGCCCTCCCTGTGTCCATTAGTCTACTGTATCTGTCCATACATCTGCTACCGTCCACCTATTTATCAATGCGGTAGTCATCCCTCTGTCTGCCTGTCTCTGTCTGCCTGTCTGTCTGTCTGATAGGCACTGTGCGCTGGCACTGGAGGGGATGGTTAGTTAGGGTGGTGGGTGGGGTGCCACCCAGGCTGGTTCATTTCCAGCAGAGAACGAGAATTAGATGCAGGAGCCATCCATCCCCTCCAGCAGCCCCGGCCAACCACCCAGACCTCTGCCCCAGCGCCGGGCTCCACGCAGTGATGCTGCTCCACCCCCCTCCAGTGTAGCGACTTCCCCACGACCACCACCCTCTCTGAGAGGGGCTGTATCTGTTCCAAGTAGCCCGAGCTATCGAAGCGCACGCCAGTACAGCACAGGAAAAGGCCCTTTGGCCCAAAACACTGGGGCCCAACATGATAGAAAACAGAACAGTGCAGCACAGGGACAGGCCCTTCGGCCCACAATGTCTGCCCCCCAACATGATGTCAAGTTAAACTCATCTCCACTCACTGCAAGTGATTGTGGGGGAATTCATTGCCACAAACGGCGGTGGAGGCCAAGGAATTGGGTCATTTAAGGCAGAGATTGGCAGATGCTTGATTAGTAAAGGCGTCACGGGGTGTGGGGGGAAAGGACAGGAAAATGGGGTTGAGAGGGAAAGATAGATCAGCCATGATTGAATGGCGGAGTAGACTCAATGGGCTGAATGGCCTACTTCTGCTCCTATGACATGAACTTATGATCCGTATCCCTTCTTTCCCTGCATATGCATATGCTCAGCTAGAGGCCTCTTAAATGTCACTCTGGTATCTGCCATCACCACCATCCCTGGCAGCATGTTCCAGGAATCCACCACCATCTGTGTAAAAGAGCCTGCCCCGTACATTTACTTTAACCTTTGCCCCTCTTACCGTAAAGTTCGTTTTTGATATTTCCATCCTCGGAAAAGATTCTAACCGTCTATCTATGCTTCCCATCATTTTATAGACTTTTATCAGGTCTACACTTAACCTCCAATGTTCTACAGCAGACAATCCAAGTGTGTCCATCCTCCACTTGTAACTAATACCCCCCTAATCCAAGCATCATTCTGGTGAACCTCCTCTTCACCCTCTCCAAAGCCTCCACATCCCTCCTGTAATGAGGTGACCAGAACTGCACGCAATGCCCCAAATGTGGCCTAATCAAAGCCCTATAAAACTGCCACTAGTTTAGTTTTGACAAGTTTAGCTTTAGTTTAGTTTAGAAATACAACATGGAAACAGACCCTTTTATCCACCAAGTCCACACCAACCCGTTCGCACTAGTTCTACATTATCCCACTTTCTCAACCACTCCCCACACACTAGCAGCAATTACAGAGGCCGATTAACCTACAAACCTGCACGTCTTTGGGATGTGGGAGGAAACCGGAGCACCCAGAGAAAACCCACGCGGTCACAGGGTGTACATGCAAACTCCACACTGACAGCACCCAAGGTCAGGATCGATCCCGGGACACTGGCGCTGTGAGGCAGCGGATCTACCCACCGCACTACTGTGCCGCTCCCTTCCCTGCCTTTTCCATTTGGAGTAGAAGCCAATCTTGTTTCAGGTCACTTCCAACCTCTCATTCCCATAAGGGCGGCACGGTAGCGCAGCGGTAGAGTTGCTGCTTTACAGCGAATGCAGCGCCGGAGACTCAGGTTCGATCCTGACTACGGGTGCTGCACTGTAAGGAGTTTGTACGTTCTCCCCGTGACCTGCGTGGGTTTACTCCGAGATCTTCGGTTTCCTCCCACACTCCAAAGACGTACAGGTATGTAGGTTAATTGGCTGGGTAAAATATAAAAATTGTCCCTAGTGGGTGTAGGATAGTGTTAATGTACGGGGATCACTGGGCGGCACGGACTTGGAGGGCCGAAAAGGCCTGTTTCCGGCTGTATGTATATGATATGATATGATAACTTGCTCCTCCCAGAATCCTTGAATCTTACTACAGAGAGCAGCCTGTTGGGTTGCATCACAGCTTGGTTTGGGAACAGATAAATCCCCAGGGCCTGATGGTCTGCATCCCAGAGTACTCAAGGAGGTGGCCCTAGAAATCATGGATGCATTGGTGATCATTTTCCAATGTTCTCTCGAGTCTGGATCAGTTCCTGTAGACTGGAGGGTAGCCAATGTAACTCCACTTTTTAAGAAAGGAGGGAGAGAGAAAAGGGGGAATTATAGACCAGTTGGCCTTACATCAGTAGTGGGGAAGATGCTTGAGTCCATTATTAAAGATGTTATAGCAGCGCATTTGGAAAGCAGTGACAGGATCAGTCAAAGTCAGCATGGATTTATGAAGGGGAAATCATGCTTGACTAATCTTCTGAAATTTTTTGAGGATGTAACAAGTAGAATGGATAAGGGAGAGCCAGTGGATGTGGTGTATCTGGACTTTCAAAAAGCCTTTGACAAGGTCCCACGCAAGAGATTAGTGCGCAAAATTAGAGCACATGGTATTGGGGGTAGGGTATGGACATGGAGAGAGAACTGGTTGGCAGACAGGAAGCAAAGAGTAGGAATTAACGGGTCCTTTTCAGAATGGCAGGCAGTGACCAGTGGGGTGCCACAAAGCTCGGTGCTGGTACCCCAGTTATTTATAATATATATTAACAATTTAGATGAGGGAATTAAATGTGACATCTCCAAGTTTGCGGATGACACAAAGCTGGGTGGCAGTGTGAGCTGTGATGAGGATGCTATGAGACTGCAGGGTGACTTGGATTGATTGGTGAGTGGGCAGATGCATGGCAGATGCAGTATAATGTGGATAAATGTGAGGTTAACCACTTTGGTGGCTAGAACAGGAAGGTAGATTGTTATCTGAATGGTGTCAGATTAGGAAAAGGGGAGGTGCAACAAAACCTGGGTGTGCTTGTACATCAGTCACTGAAAGTAAGCATGCAGGTACAGCAAGCAGTGAAGAAAGCTAATGGCATGTGGGCCTTCATTGCAAGAAGATTTGAGTTTAGGAGCAAGGAGGTCCTACTGCAGTTGTACAGGGCCCTGGTGAGACCGCACCTGGAGTATTGTGTGCAATTTTGGACTCATAATTTGAGGAAGGACATTATTGCTATTGAGGGAGTGCAGTGTAGGTTCACCAGGTTAATTACCGGGATGGCGGGACTGACATATGATGAAAGAATGGGTCGACTGGGCTGGTATTCACTGGAATTTAGAAGGATGAGAGGGGATCTTATACAAACATGTAAAATTCTTAAAGGATTGGACAGGCTCGATGCAGAAATAATGTTCCCGATGTTGGGGGAGTCTAGAGCCAGGGGTCACAGTTTAAGAATAAGGGGTAGGCCATTTAGGACTGAGATGAGGAAAAACCTAATGCCCCAGAGAGTTGTGAATCTGTGGAATTCTCTGCCACGGAAGACAGTGGAGGCCAATTCACTGGATGTTTTCAAGAGAGAGTTGGATTTAGCTTTTTGGGCCAAAGGAATCAAGGGATTACAGGAAAAAAGCAGGAACGGGGTACTGATTTTAGATGATCAGCCATGATCATATTGAATAGCGGTGCTGGCTTGAAGGGCCGAATGGTCTACTCCTGCACCTATTTTTATTTTTATTATTTTTCTATAGAGATGTATAAAACCTGAAGAAGGGTCCTGACCTGAAAGATCACCTATCCAAGTTCTCCAGAGAGGTGGATTGAAAGGGTGCATCACAGCATAATTTGGGAACAGCTCCATCCTAGACTGCAAGAAATTGCAGAGAATTGTGGATGCAGCCCAGACCATCACACAAACCAACCACCCTTCCATTGACTCCATCTGCACTTCACGCTGCCTCGGCAAGGCCACCAACATAATCAATTGACAGCTCGCACCACCTGACTCAGGAACAGCATCTCCCCCCCTGTTATCAGGCTTCTGAATGGTCCTTCCATAAACCAAGGTACTATCCGATTCACCTCTACCCCATTGCGGACATTGGACTTTGTCTTGGAACTGGTGCGCTACAATGCTGAGAGCTATATTCTGCACACTGTGTCTTCCCCTTTGCTCCACCTATTGTACTTGAGTTGGAGCTGAGGTGCCAGGTTGGCAGTAGGCCTCTCCCCCACGCCCAGGCTGGGCTGCCCAGGGCCGCTGCTTCCACCTGCTCGGCAGACCCGTCACTGAGGAGCTCTCTGCCCTCAAGTTAAACTCCTTCTTGCTTCAATAATATCAATTAAAAGTTCAGCTCACAGGCCGATGATCTTCTTCGAGGCGATAGTCTCACTGCCTGACGATGGATGTTAACCCTTGCCTTTCTGCACTCCCCAGTTATTACTTGTCCTGTCCAAGGCCATTTATGTAATCAACAGTCTCAGGTCATTCAGTCACACAGCAGGGAAACAGGCCCATCGGCTCAACTCATTCATGCCGAACAACATGCCCTATCGACACTAGTCCCACCTGCCCGCATTTGGCCCAAATCCCTTTCAACTTCCTATCCTTGCACCATTCCAAATCTCTTTTAAAAGTTGTCATAGTCCCTGCCTCAACTACCTCCTCTGGCAGCTCGTTCCATATACCCACCACCCACTGAGTGAAACAGTTGCCCCTCAGGTTCTTATTAAATCTTTCCCTTCTCACCTTAAACCTATGTCCTCTGATTGTTGATTCACCGACTCTGGGTAAAAGATTTTATGCATTCACCCTATCTATTCTCCTCATTATTTGATACACCTCTATAAGATCAGGGTGATCAAAACTGAACACAATACTTAATGTGCAGCCACACCACTATATACAACTTATCGAGGTGTATAAAACTTGAAGAAGGGTCCCGACCCAAAACGTCACTTATCCAAACTCTCCAGAGATGAGGATTGAAAGCATTTCATCAGGGATGCATCGCAGCATAATTTGGGAACCGCTCCATCCAAGATTGCAAGAAATTGCAGAGAATTGTGGACGCAGCCCAGACCATCAAACAAACCAACCTCCCTTCCATTAACTCCATCTACACTTCACGCTGCCTCAGCAAGGCCACCAGCATAGTCGAGGACGAGTCTCACCCCGGTCACTCCCTCTTCTCCCCTCACCAATCAGGCAAGAGGTGCAGAAGTGTGAAAACGCACACTAGGGACAGTTTCTTCTCGGCTGTCATCAGGCAACTGACCCATCCTCTCACCAACTACAGAGCGGTCCTGACCTCCCATCCACCTCATTGGAGTCCTTCAAACTATCTTTAATCGGACTTTACCGGATTTTATCTTGAACCAGATGTTATTCCCTTTATCCTTTACTTGTACACCGTGGACGGCTTGATTGTAAACGTACATAGTCTTTCCGCTAACTGGATAACTCGCAACAAAAATGCTTTTCTCTGTACCTCGGTACACGTGATAATAATAAACGAAACTAACCGGACCTGCTGAGTTACTCTGGCACTTAGTGTCTTTTTGTGTATAAAATTACTCACACATTCACACTCTACAACTCACTCACACACACCGACTCAAACACTGCTGTCTACCGTCTTCATTCTCACCACTCCCCCGTTCCACGCTCACACTTATTTTTACACACTCACCCTCTCTTTCATTCTTCAGCCACAGTGTGCTGGCTTCACACTGACAGAGCTAAAGACCCCTGGATCCCAAGGTACCGAGTCCCAATGTCAAACTCACCTTGTCTGGGGAACATAAGTCATGAAGGGATCAGAGTCTCTCAAAACTCCAGACTAACGTGGGAAAGATATCCAGAGGAAAGAAGCAACGAAAGGTGGAAAGGAAAATGATGGACAACGAAAGAGAAGGTGAGAAAGAGGAAGAAAAAATGCGAGGGAGAAAAATAAGGAGAGTGAAAAACCGAACAGGAGTAAGACAGAGAGCGAAAGTGAGAGAGAAACAGAGCGAGAAGCAGAAAAACAGTCAGATCGAGAAAAAGCAAGTGAGCGAGAAACAGAGAGTAAAAACCGAACAAAGAGAATGAAGGAGAAAGGGAGAAGTAAAAGAACGCGAGAGAGTGAAAAATAGAAAAATTGTAGCAAAGAGCTTGAGAAAAACAGAGAGCGGATACAAAAAAAGAGAAAGAGTGAAGAGAAAGGGAGAGTGAAAAACAGAAAAAGAGTAAGCAATGGATAAACAAATGAGAGAGAGTGAAAACAAAAAAAGGGGAAAGAAAGAGAAGAAAGTATGAGAGAAAAAGAGAGCGAAGAAACATAAAAAGAGAGAAACAGAAAGCGAGAAAGAAGGGAAAGGAGCCAGAAACAGGAGGAGAAAATGTCAGAGTGAGAGAGAAAGATTAAATTACAGAAAGAAAGGAACAAAGTAGCAAATGAAAGCGGGGCGGCTCAGCTGTCCCCTGAGTGGACCGTCCCCTCGTACAGAGTTGCACACAGAGTTGTCAGCTACCTGATTGGACCTGAAAGATGTCAAAGACAATGAAGGCAAAGTCCAGGAGATGCGATCAGTGTGGGATTCCGGGCATTAATCACAAGGCCGATGACAGTAATTCAAATGACATTACATTTCCATCTTTATCCAGTTAGCAGTGGTCTCCATCCTTCGCATTCAGCTGGAGCCGGGAGTCAGGAGACACCAGCATCACTTCCCCAACGTGACGGGCAGCGTTGGTCGATCCACCAGATGTCGCCTGTGACCCCAGAACAGAGAACGAGACCCCGGACCCCTGGTGATGCCCTCTGGGAATGATCTATACCCCACCTTGCTCCTTAATCCCTGATCTGTGGTTCACCATCTCGCCAGTATCTTTGTCGAGTTCGCGGTCAGTTGTTTGACAATAATCAGAGACGGCACAGACTTTACCTGTTAGTTTATTAGAGATCTCGTAGACAGGTTTCTAAAAGCACACACAGAGTTGCGGACTCTGGGGCCAGTGGAAACGTGTCACACCAGCCCCTAGAATTAAGCCCCCTTTATTCCCCAAAACCACAGAATTCACAGTTATTTACAAGTATCACACCCAATCAATATTGGAATTAAGTCAGTTTTCCCTTATACTGCCGAGTGTTGGAACAAAGTCAATTTTCCCTTATAAGGTCCTAACATGGTTCAAGGTTTAGTCGGCGTCTGTTTACTGTTTGTGTTCTTTATACATTGTGTTTTTCTCCTCTGAAGACGAGCTGGAACATTCTGCGGTTTGGGCTACTGATTCCTCATCTCGCCAGTATCTTCACAGCTGTGTTATCAGGCAACTGAACCATCCTATCATTCGCTGCAGAGATCTCTCATCTACCTCAATGGAGACCTTTTAATTATCTTTAATCAGACTTTACCTTGCACAAAATGTTGTACCTTTATCCTGTGTCTGACCGCTGTGGACTGCTTGATTGTAATTCTGCACAGTCTATTCTTTGAATGAATAGCAGCCAAGCAAAAGCTTTTCACCGTCCCTCAGTACAGGTGACAATAATAAACGAAACTAATCCAAACTAAACTAATCCAAACTAAACTAAACTAAACTAATTTAAACTAAACCAAACTGCACAAAACTAAACCAAACTAAAATAACGCAAACTAAACTAAATTAAACGGAATTAAACTAAACTAAATTATCCTCAGGGGAAGAAGCCTCCACATTTTTCTTTGCTTCTCCACAAAGATGTTTTGCCGTATTTGAGATCTTCCTCATTCCTCCAACCCCTTCCATATTGACTCAGAAGTCAGTCATAGAATCATTCAGCATTGGAACAGGCCCTCTAGCCCAACTGGTCCAAGATGACCAAGTTGCCCCATCTACACTGGTCTCATCTGCCTGTATTTGGCTCATATCACTTTAGATCTATTCTATTGTCCAAATGTTTCTTCAACGTTGTGATAGAACCTGCCTCAACTACCTCCTCTGTCAGCCCGTTCCATTTACCTACCACCCTTTATGTAAAAAGGTTGTCCCGCAGGTTCCTATTAAGTCAAGTCAAGTCAAGTCAATTTTATTTGTATAGCACATTTAAAAACAACCCAGGTTGACCAAAGTGCTGTACATCTGATTAGGTACTAAGGAAAAAATGAAACATACAGTAGCACGCAAACATAACAGCACATACAAAACAGTTCACAGCGCCTCCTCAATGAGCCTCAAACGCTAGGGAGTAGAAATAGGTTTTGAGCCTGGACTTAAAGGAGTCGATGGAGGGGGCAGTTCTGATGGGGAGAGGGATGCTGTTCCACAGTCTAGGAGCTGCAACCGCAAAAGCGCGGTCACCCCTGAGCTTAAGCCTAGACCGCGGGATAGTGAGTAGCCCCAAGTCGGCCGACCTGAGGGACCTGGAGTTAGAGAGGTGGGTTAGAAGATTTTTGATGTAGGGGGGGGAATGTCCATTTAGGGCTTTATATGTGAATAGGAGGAGCTTGAAGTTGATTCTGTACCGTACAGGGAGCCAGTGGAGAGAGGCCAGAATCGGGGTGATGTGGTCCCTTTTACGGGTACCCGTCAGGAGTCTCGCTGCGGCATTTTGGACCAGTTGCAGGCGGGTCAGGGAAGATTGGCTCATCCCAGTGTATGGGGAGTTGCAGTCTTGTGTCTCTTGCCTTAAACCTATGTCCTCTGGTTCTTGATTCTGCTACGCTGGGTAAAAGACTGTGAATTTTCCCTATCTAAACCTCTCATGATCTTATGCACCTGACCCCTCAGCCTCCTGCGCTCGAACGAATAAAGTCCTAGCCTGCTCAACCTCCCTGTAGCTCAGGCCCTCGAGATTCCTCTCAAGTGTCAAGTTAGGAAAAGGGGACGTACAACGAGATCTGGGTGTCCTAGTGCATCAGTCACTGAAAGGAAGCATGCAGGTACAGCAGGCAGTGAAGAAAGGCGATGGAATGTTGGCCTTCATAACAAGACGAGTTGAGTATAGGAGCAAAGTTGTATAGGGCCCTAGTGAGACCGCACCTGGAGTACTGTGTACAGTTTTGGTCTCCAAATTTGAGGAAGGATATCTCAAATTTCTTGCTATCGAGGGCGTGCAGCGTAGGTTTACTAGGTTAATTCCCGGAATGGCGGGACTGTCATATGTTGAAAGACTGGAGCGACTAGGCTTGCATACACTGGAGGGGATCGTATCGAAACATATGAGATTATTAAGGGGTTGGACATGTTAGAGGCAGGAAACATGGTCCCAATGTTGGGGGAGTCCAGAACCAGGGGCTACAGTTTAAGAATAAGGGGTAGGCCATTTAGAATGGAGATGAGGAAAAACTTTTTCAGTCAGAGAGTTGTGAATCTGTGGAATTCTCTGCCTCAGAAGGTAGTGGAGGCCAATTCTCTGAATGCATTCAAGAGAGAGCTAGATAGAGCTCTTAAGGATAGCGGAGTCAGGGGGTATGGGGAGAAGGCAGGAACGGGGTACTGATTGAGAATGATCAGCCATGATCACATTGAATGGCGGTGCTGGCTCGAAGGGCCGAATGGCCTACTCCTGCACCTATTGTCTATTGCCTATTGTCCTGTTCAATTCTTGGTTGGCAGGGACTTGATGGGCCGAAGGGCTTGTTTTGCACTGTGCTGTTCCACTGGAAAAATCAAAGGCTTTAAGGTGAGTGGAGGAGATTAAAGGAAATGTGTGGGGCAGTTTTTTTATGCAGTAAGTGATGGGTGCCTGGAACATGCTGCCAGGCGTGGTGGTGGAGGCAGATATCTTAGTGGCGTTTATGTCTTTTGGATAGGTACATGGATATTCATACATTTCTCGATATCCCATTACTTGAAGGATGGGGGGCCTTTGAAAAGGTTGCACAGGGGATTTACCTGCATGATCCCTGGATTAGGGGGTATTAACTACAGGGAGAGGTTGGACAGACTTATTTTCTCTGAAACAACAGAGGTTGTGGGGAGACATGATAAAAGTATATAAAATTATGAGAGACATAGATAAGGCAGACAGTCAGAACCTTTTGCCCAGGGTAGAAATGTCAAATACTGGAGGGCATAGCTGTAAGGTGAAAGGGGCAAAATTTAAAAGAGATGTGAGGGGACAAGTTTTTTTTACACAGAGGGTGGTGGGCGCTGCCAGGGGTGGTGGGCGCTGCCAGGGATGATGGGCGCTGCCAGGGGTGGTGGGCGCTGCCAGGGGTGCAGATACAATAGCGGTGTTTCGGGGACTTTTGGATAGGCACATGGATATGCTGGGAATGGAGGGGATTGGGTTATGTGCAGGCAGGTCAGAGTTGTCTTGGCATCATGTTCAGCACGGGCATTGTGGGCCGAAGGGCCTGTTCCCGTGCAGTACTGTCCTACGTTGTATGTTCATCAGTTCACGGGTGCTGCCTGGCCCGCTGAGTTACTCCAGCACTTTGTGAGTTCCGTCCTTCAGGAGGTCCTGCCTCAGTGACCAGAGGCGTGGTCAGTGAGGGTGTTTGATGGGCAATGGAGAGGTTGAGGGAGTGAGTTCCAGAACTCGGGGTAAGGTTCAGAACCAAGGTTCAGAAGCTAAAACTGGAGATTTGCAAGGGGCCGGAGAGAGAGGAATGCAGTTGTCAGTGAACTCATGGTCTGATTTAATATATTTGAATTTTTTTTAATCAATTTATTTTCGGCACAAGCATTTAAATGAAGGCACAATTGTGCTTTGAGGAGAGTCCAAATCAAACTCCTGACTGAGGGAAGCAGCCAACAATGTGCCTCTGATCAGCACCCCCACTGTGCAACCACTCTCCCACTGTGGCAGCTGGCCAGAAATCTCTCGCGTTTGGTGACTCAGAGGGTGATGGTGGAAGGTTGCTTCTTGGACTGGAGGCCTGTGACTAGTGGTGTGGCTCAGGGGGTGCTGGGCCCGTTACTGTTTGTCATCCACATCAATGATTTGGATGAGAACATACAGGGCAAGATTAGCAAGTTTGTTGATGATACAAAAGTGGGTGGTTTTGCAAATAGTGAAGATGGTTGTGAAAGATTGCAGCAGGATCTGGATCGATTGGCCAGGTGGGCTGAGGAATGGTTGATGTATTGAATTTAATACAGAGAAGTGTGAGGTGTTGCATTTTGGGACGTCTAACAAGGGCAGGCCCTACACAGTGTATAGTAGGCCTCTGGGGAGTGTTGTATAGCAGAGGGATCTAGCAGTACAGGTGCTTGGTTCCTTGAAGGTCGAGTCGCAGGTAGATCAGGTGGTCAAAAAGGCTTTTGGCACATTGGCCTTCATCAGTCAGAGTATTGATTATAGAAGTTGGGAGGTCATGTTGCAGTTGTATAAGACGTTGGTTAGACCACATTTAGAATATTGTGTTCAGTTCTGGGCACCATGTTATTGGAAAGATATTGTCAAGCTTGAAAGGGTTCAGAAAAGATTTACGAGGATGTTGCCAAGACTAGAGGGTCTAAACTATAGGTTGAGTAGGATGGGTCTCTATTCCTTGGAGTGCAGGAGGATGAGCAGTCATCTTATAGAGGTGTATAAAATCATGAGGGGAATAGATCGGGGAAATGCACAAATGCTTAAGCCTAGACCGCGGGATAGTGAGTAGCCCCAAGTCGGCCGACCTGAGGGACCTGGAGTTAGAGAGGTGGGTTAGAAGATTTTTGATGTAGGGGGGGGGGAATGTCCATTTAGGGCTTTATATGTGAATAGGAGGAGCTTGAAGTTGATTCTGTACCGTACAGGGAGCCAGTGGAGAGAGGCCAGAATCGGGGTGATGTGGTCCCTTTTACGGGTACCCGTCAGGAGTCTCGCTGCGGCATTTTGGACCAGTTGCAGGCGGGTCAGGGAAGATTGGCTCATCCCAGTGTATGGGGAGTTGCAGTCTTGTGTCTCTTGCCTTAAACCTATGTCCTCTGGTTCTTGATTCTGCTACTCTGGGTAAAAGACTGTGAATTTTCCCTATCTAAACCTCTCATGATCTTATGCACCTGACCCCTCAGCCTCCTGCGCTCGAACGAATAAAGTCCTAGCCTGCTCAACCTCCCTGTAGCTCAGGCCCTCGAGATTCCTCTCAAGTGTCAAGTTAGGAAAAGGGGACGTACAACGAGATCTGGGTGTCCTAGTGCATCAGTCACTGAAAGGAAGCATGCAGGTACAGCAGGCAGTGAAGAAAGGCGATGGAATGTTGGCCTTCATAACAAGACGAGTTGAGTATAGGAGCAAAGTTGTATAGGGCCCTAGTGAGACCGCACCTGGAGTACTGTGTACAGTTTTGGTCTCCAAATTTGAGGAAGGATATCTCAAATTTCTTGCTATCGAGGGCGTGCAGCGTAGGTTTACTAGGTTAATTCCCGGAATGGCGGGACTGTCATATGTTGAAAGACTGGAGCGACTAGGCTTGCATACACTGGAGGGGATCGTATCGAAACATATGAGATTATTAAGGGGTTGGACATGTTAGAGGCAGGAAACATGGTCCCAATGTTGGGGGAGTCCAGAACCAGGGGCTACAGTTTAAGAATAAGGGGTAGGCCATTTAGAATGGAGATGAGGAAAAACTTTTTCAGTCAGAGAGTTGTGAATCTGTGGAATTCTCTGCCTCAGAAGGCAGTGGAGGCCAATTCTCTGAATGCATTCAAGAGAGAGCTAGATAGAGCTCTTAAGGATAGCGGAGTCAGGGGGTATGGGGAGAAGGCAGGAACGGGGTACTGATTGAGAATGATCAGCCATGATCACATTGAATGGCGGTGCTGGCTCGAAGGGCCGAATGGCCTACTCCTGCACCTATTGTCTATTGCCTATTGTCCTGTTCAATTCTTGGTTGGCAGGGACTTGATGGGCCGAAGGGCTTGTTTTGCACTGTGCTGTTCCACTGGAAAAATCAAAGGCTTTAAGGTGAGTGGAGGAGATTAAAGGAAATGTGTGGGGCAGTTTTTTTATGCAGTAAGTGATGGGTGCCTGGAACATGCTGCCAGGCGTGGTGGTGGAGGCAGATATCTTAGTGGCGTTTATGTCTTTTGGATAGGTACATGGATATTCATACATTTCTCGATATCCCATTACTTGAAGGATGGGGGGCCTTTGAAAAGGTTGCACAGGGGATTTACCTGCATGATCCCTGGATTAGGGGTATTAACTACAGGGAGAGGTTGGACAGACTTATTTTCTCTGAAACAACAGAGGTTGTGGGGAGACATGATAAAAGTATATAAAATTATGAGAGACATAGATAAGGCAGACAGTCAGAACCTTTTGCCCAGGGTAGAAATGTCAAATACTGGAGGGCATAGCTGTAAGGTGAAAGGGGCAAAATTTAAAAGAGATGTGAGGGGACAAGTTTTTTTTACACAGAGGGTGGTGGGCGCTGCCAGGGGTGGTGGGCGCTGCCAGGGGTGATGGGCGCTGCCAGGGGTGGTGGGCGCTGCCAGGGGTGCAGATACAATAGCGGTGTTTCGGGGACTTTTGGATAGGCACATGGATATGCTGGGAATGGAGGGGATTGGGTTATGTGCAGGCAGGTCAGAGTTGTCTTGGCATCATGTTCAGCATGGGCATTGTGGGCCGAAGGGCCTGTTCCCGTGCAGTACTGTCCTACGTTGTATGTTCATCAGTTCACGGGTGCTGCCTGGCCCGCTGAGTTACTCCAGCACTTTGTGAGTTCCGTCCTTCAGGAGGTCCTGCCTCAGTGACCAGAGGCGTGGTCAGTGAGGGTGTTTGATGGGCAATGGAGAGGTTGAGGGAGTGAGTTCCAGAACTCGGGGTAAGGTTCAGAACCAAGGTTCAGAAGCTAAAACTGGAGATTTGCAAGGGGCCGGAGAGAGAGGAATGCAGTTGTCAGTGAACTCATGGTCTGATTTAATATATTTGAATTTTTTTTAATCAATTTATTTTCGGCACAAGCATTTAAATGAAGGCACAATTGTGCTTTGAGGAGAGTCCAAATCAAACTCCTGACTGAGGGAAGCAGCCAACAATGTGCCTCTGATCAGCACCCCCACTGTGCAACCACTCTCCCACTGTGGCAGCTGGCCAGAAATCTCTCGCGTTTGGTGACTCAGAGGGTGATGGTGGAAGGTTGCTTCTTGGACTGGAGGCCTGTGACTAGTGGTGTGGCTCAGGGGGTGCTGGGCCCGTTACTGTTTGTCATCCACATCAATGATTTGGATGAGAACATACAGGGCAAGATTAGCAAGTTTGTTGATGATACAAAAGTGGGTGGTTTTGCAAATAGTGAAGATGGTTGTGAAAGATTGCAGCAGGATCTGGATCGATTGGCCAGGTGGGCTGAGGAATGGTTGATGTATTGAATTTAATACAGAGAAGTGTGAGGTGTTGCATTTTGGGACGTCTAACAAGGGCAGGCCCTACACAGTGTATAGTAGGCCTCTGGGGAGTGTTGTATAGCAGAGGGATCTAGCAGTACAGGTGCTTGGTTCCTTGAAGGTCGAGTCGCAGGTAGATCAGGTGGTCAAAAAGGCTTTTGGCACATTGGCCTTCATCAGTCAGAGTATTGATTATAGAAGTTGGGAGGTCATGTTGCAGTTGTATAAGACGTTGGTTAGACCACATTTAGAATATTGTGTTCAGTTCTGGGCACCATGTTATTGGAAAGATATTGTCAAGCTTGAAAGGGTTCAGAAAAGATTTACGAGGATGTTGCCAAGACTAGAGGGTCTAAACTATAGGTTGAGTAGGATGGGTCTCTATTCCTTGGAGTGCAGGAGGATGAGCAGTCATCTTATAGAGGTGTATAAAATCATGAGGGGAATAGATCGGGGAAATGCACAGAATCTCTTGTCCAGAGTAGGGGAATCGAGGACCAGAGGACATAGGTTCAAGGGGAAGGGGAAAAGGTTTAATAGGAATCTGAGGGGTAACATTTTCACACAAAGGGTGGTGGGTGCATGGAACAAGCTGCCAGAGGAGGTAGTTGAGGCAGGGACTATCGCAACGTTTAAGAAACACCTTTACCTATGTCTTCTGGTTCTTGATTCCCCTACCTTCTGGTGCCTCTGGTAACAGACTCTGTGCATTCACCCTATCTATTCATCCTATCTATTCCCTCATCATTTTATACACCTCTATAAATCATCCCTCAGCCACCTGCGTTCTAAGGAATTAAGTCCTAGCCTGCCCAACCTCTCCCTGTAGCACATACCCTCGAATCCTGACATCCTCGTAAATCTTCTCTGCACTCTTTCCAGTTTATTGACGTCCTTCCAATAGCAGTGTGAGCAAAACTGAACACAGTACTCCAAGTGTGGCCTCACCATAGTGGTATCCTTACAGAGCCAACCAGCACGGAAAGAAGCCCTTTGGCGCAACAATGCTGACCAAGGTGCCCCGTCTATGCTAGTCCCATTAACCTGAGATCGACCCATATCCCCCCAAACCTTTCCTATTTTTGTACCTTTCCGAGTGTTGTTATTGTACCCACTCTACCAGATTGTTCCATCTACCCACCACACTCCAGGTGAAAACATTGCCCCCCAGGTCTAAACTCATGATTTGAAAATCCAAAAACGTGCAGATGTTGAAAATGTGAAATAAAACGAAATGGTGTTGGAAACACTCAGCCGGTCAGGCAGCATCTGTGGAGACAGAAACGGACAATGTTTTTGGTCCAGGACCCTTATTCAGAACTAGGAATCAAGAACTAGAAGACAGAAAGATGACTTGTTGCGCTGTTACCCAATTCTGATCTCAAACTGCGTTGGACACAGTGGCACGGCAGTAGAGTTGCTGCCTCACAGCGTCAGAGAACCGGGTTCGATCCTGACTATGGGTGCTGTCTGTATGGAGTTTGCATGTTCTCCCTGTGACCGTGTGGGTTTTCTCCGGGTCCTCCGGTTTCCTCCCACACCCCAAAGACGTCAGACCTTTCCCTGTAGCTGAAACCCTCTCATCCGGGAATCATTCTGGTAAACCTCCTCTGCATCCTTTCCAAAGCTTCCATATCTCTCCTGTTATGGGCCAACCAGAACTGTAAGCAATAGTCCAAATGCGGCCTGACCAAAGTCCTGTAAAGCTGCATCATGACTTCCTGACTTTTCTTTTCAATGTCCCTTGCAATGAAGGCAAGTATACCATATGCCTTCTTTACCACCCTATCTACTTGTGCTGCCACCTACAGGGAGCTATTGTCTAGGGCTCCAAGATCCCTCTGCACATCAATGCTGCTCAGGGTCATGCCATTGACTGTGTTCAGAGTGGTAAAGAAGGCAAAGGGTATGTTTGCTTTCATAGGTCGGGGCATTGAGTAGAGGAGTCAGAGGTCACGATGCAGCTTTATAGGACTTTGGTTGGGCCACGTTTGGAGAGTTGCGAGGAGCTCCCGTATGAGATGTTGGCAGCGTCGGAGTGAGGAAAGGGTTGGTGCTGGTGGGGCTGGGGTCTTGGAGATGCTCTAGGGGTCCGAGGTTGGCTGTGGGAGGTGCCCTGGGGCACGGAGGCTGGGGGAGGTGCACTGGGGCATGTGAGAGGCGAGGGGATGGCACGTTCACGGTTCGAGGTATTGACGGAGTGGGCCGCTGGAGGGCCTGCAGATTCTTTAAAGATTCTTTAGTAACTTGTCAGTTTCTTTGTTGAACTAAATGAAGGCGCATGTTGCAATCAAAAGCACTTGAACAATTGGTTGGGCAGAAAGCACCAAAACAGTACACGATGGCGCAACAATTTGATAGAAACACGTTCCCGTTGTGACAGCCCCGGGGCTGAGGGTGGGCGATGGGGGAGAGGAAAGGGGAGAGGGAGCCACTCACCCCGGCCCCCGGGCGGCCATCACAGCGGCCAGTAGCAGAAGAGCGGCCGCAAGGCCCTGCCCCATGTTCGTCCTGCAGGTGGTCATCTTCTTTGACCTTCTCTCTGCCACCGTGCAGCACCACGGGAGGAAGGTCAGGCGCGGGGCGCACCGGAACGGGCACCGGTCCTCCCGGCTCTGCTGCACAGGCACGCCTGGCAACCCTCCGCAAACTGCGCAGACACAGATACCGGGCCTGGCAACCTTCCCCCAACTGCGCAGATACAAATACCGGGCCCATTCACAGTATAAGGTTTATTAAAGTTTATAAAGTGAATTATTTTTAAAATATAATGAAACTTGAATGGTGAATGGTGAGTAAGTGACCCGAAGATTGTTGCGCTATCGTGTACCATTTTGGCCTTATTTCGGGAACATACATACATACACACATACATATATATATATATATATATATATATATATAACGGTCTTCTTCGGGTGTCGTCTTCTTGGGACGCCCACTTCGTGGCCTGTCTCTGACATCCCCCGTTATATGGAACTTGGCCTTCATTTTGGAGATGGTACTAGGGCTCACTCCAAATAATGCCGCAACTTGGTTTTGCGGAACACCAGCTTGAAGTTGTCCTATCGCAACTATCCAGATCAGTCAAACGTGGCATGCCGATTCTTGGAGCAGACACCTACTGACCACTGTAGCAGGGCCCATGCTCACAGATGCTGCCAATCAGGTGCCAATATATATAAACATAGCACAAAAAGTAAGGAAATTTGTGTTTGGTAGATTATTTCTTTGTTGTAATAACGTTTCTTGGCAATAAATCTTATACCGTTGGAAAGCCTGTTTATTTCCCTTTTAAATGGTGCCACATTTGTAAGGAACATGCATTTGTGGGATGAGCAGCAGAGCTGAGTATATGGGTTGCGCCCATGAAAAATTTGCCAAATCTTCTCTGCCAATGCCAAACAGCTTATTCTGCTATTGACTCTTGTTTTGAGCTTCTGGTACCCCCAGGTGCTGACAATCAGGTGCCTGATTGGCACCTGATTGGCAGCATCTGTGAGCATGGGCCCTGCTACAGTGGTCAGTAGGTGTCTGCTCCAAGAATCGGCATGCCACGTTTGACTGATCTGGATAGGGCCCGTGCGATAGGGCAACTTCAAGCTGGTGTTCCGCAAAACCAAGTTGCGGCATTATTTGGAGTGAGCCCTAGTACCATCTCCAAAATGAAGGCCAAGTTCCATATAACGGGGGATGTCAGAGACAGGCCACGAAGTGGGCGTCCCAAGAAGACGACACCCGAAGAAGACCGTTTCCTCACCCTGTCAGCACTTAGGAACCGTAGGCTGTCTTCTACAGATTTGCAGTCAAGGTTTGCAGGACGATATGGCCGACGGCTCTCTGCCCAGCCAATTTGGAACAGACTGTACGCAGCCGCTCTCCGGTCGCATAGGGTTGCCAGGAGGCCTGCCATGACTGCCCTTCACCGTCAGGCCCGTTTGCGCTGGTGTCGGCAACATGTGCACTGGAACCTGAACATGTGGAGGAACGTTATGTTCAGCGATGAGTCCAGATTCTGCCTACGGCAGTTGGATCATAGAGTCAAAGTGTGGAGAAGACGCGGAGAACGCTATGCTGATTGCTGCACCGATAGAGTAACATCTTTTGGTGGAGGCAGTGTGATGGTGTGGGGCGGCATCTCCCTCACTGGAAAAACGAGGCTTGTCATCATTGGAGGCAATCTCAATGCAGAGAGATATCGAGATGAGATTCTGCAACCAGTGGCAATCCCATATCCACAGTCTGGGACCGAACTCTATCCTCCAAGATGACAATGCTCGCCCCCACAGAGCAGGGTTTCTCAGAGACTACCTCCAGAATTTGGGAGTGGAGAGGATGGAATGGCCTGCCAGCAGTCCTGACCTCAACCCCATTGAACACTTGTGGGATCAGCTTGGGCGTGCTGTTCGTGCCAGAGTGACCAACACAACCATGTTGGCTGACTTGCGACAAATGCTGGTTGAAGAATGGGATGCCATCCCACAACAGTGTGTGACCAGGCTGGTGACCAGCATGTGGAGGAGGAGGTGCCAGGCTGTTGTGGCTGTGTATGGTTCTTCCACACGCTACTGAGGCTCCTGTTTATTAAATGAATAAATTGTTAAATTGCCAATATGTCTTGTTTCTTCAGACTTCAATCATCCAATCCACCAAACAACACCGAACAAGAGTCAATGGCAGAATAAGCTGTTTGGCATTGGCAGAGAAGATTTGGCAGATTTTTCATGGGCGCAACCCACATACTCAGCTCTGCTGCTCATCCCACAAATGCATGTTCCTTACAAATGTGGCACCATTTAAAAGGGAAATAAACAGGCTTTCCAACGGTATAAGATTTATTGCCAAGAAGCATTGTTACAACAAAGAAATAATCTACCAAACACAAATTTCCTTACTTTTTGTGTTATGTTTATATACATGCAAGATGAGACTTTTCGTTATATTTAGATGATGAGAGCCTTAGTTGGCACTACGCAAAGGGTCGTGGCCACCTGGAACGCACTGCCAGGGTTGATGGTGGAGGCAGATATGATAGTGGCATTTAACGCCCACATCTCAAAAATGAGCGGGTTTGAAGGTTAATTGACCCTCTGTACATTGCCCATAATGTATAGGCCAGTGGTAAAAGTTTAATATAGAGCAATACATCACAGGAAAAGGCTGTTCGGCCCACAATGTCCGTGCCCAGCATGAAGCCAATTTAAACTAATCTCCTCTGCCTGCACTTAATTTAGCTCAGCATAACTTTAGACTTTAGACTTTAGAGATACAGAGCAGATACAGGCCCTTCGACCTACTGAGTCCACGCCGACCAGCGATCACACCGTACACTACCGCTATCCTAGTTACTACGAACAATTTATAATCTTACCAAAGTAATTTAACCTACAAACCTGCACATCTTTGGCATGATGGAAGAAACCGGAGTACCCGGAGAAAACCCACGCGGTCACAGGGAGAACATACAAACTCTGTGCAGTCAGCACCCGTGGTCAGGATCGAACCCGGGTCTCAGGTGCTGTGAGGCAGCAACTTTACTGCTGTGCCACTGTGATCTTCAAAATGTTGCACTTTTGTGCTGATCTAGGATTGTGCTTATCTATAGTGTGATTTTACTGGATTCTATGCAAAACAAAGAATTTCAGTGTACAGAAGTACAGATGAGAATAGGATCATCATCATCAGTGGTGGGATTCGAACCTACGCTCTCTGAGTGAGGGTCCAGTGTGCAAGACCCGTCCAGAGCCCACAGGGGCAGAAAGCCAACAGCAGCTCCACCGCTGGTCCCCTGCTGCCCTCTGCTGGCCACTGCGACATTAACAGCTCAACCTCTAAATTGCACAATGCATGATAATGCACCGGGTTGGGAGCCGGTGGGGGGGGGGGGGGGGGGGGGGAGAAAAGTCGGCCCCTCAAGCCTCCTCTGCCCTTTAATGAAATCATGGTTGACTTCACCATCTTAGGCCTCTCCAGGGTCAAAGGACAGTCAGGATCGGGTCTGCGCCGTGATGCAGCTGGTAGAACCGCTACCTCACTGCGCCAGAGACCTGGGTTCGCTCCTGACCGCGGCTGCTGTCTGTGTGGAGGTTGCACGTTCTCCCTGTGACCCACCACCCTCTGTGTAAAAAAACCTGCCCCGGACATCTCCTTTAAACTTTGCCCCTCTCACATTCAAACTCTGCCCTTTAGTGTTGGACATTTCCACCTTGGGGGAAAAAGGTTCTGACTGTCTACCCTATCTATGTCTCTCATAATTTAACATACACCTATCAAGTCTTCGTGGAACCTCCGGCATTCCAGAGAAGACAGTCCGAATATGATGGAAATCTGTGGAGAATAGGAAAATCAGAGGGGCAATGGAAATGCTCTGAGTGCCACCATCGGCTCAATGGGCCAAATAGCCTCCTTCCATGTCATAGATACTGCAGGAGAATGAACTTGTTTGAAGTCCTGCTGCCCGTTGTTGGGTGGGAAATGTGGTGCTGGGCTGAGGCAAAGCAGGATCCCATAAATGACAACAGGAGCAGCCCGTTTCGTCAGCTGCAGAGATGACACACGGTGTGCAGAGGAGGTTGGATCAGAGAGTGGCAGCAAGAGGGAGAGGTTGGACTGACTTGGATTAATAATAATAATAATAAACATTTATTTTTTATAGCGCTATTCCAAATGCTCAAAGACGCTTTACAAAAACAGTCAAAACATAAAAACAAACAAACTGTCCTGACGGAGAACGGCGAACAAATAGCACCAGCGTCCTCTCACGTCAGGGTCCGGCAGTAGACAATAAAGAACACAAGACACACAATTACAATTTTTAACACAAACAGCCATCACAGTGATTGCTCCAGGCACACCCTCACTGTGATGGAAGGCAAATAAAAGTCTTATCTCCTCCTCATTCTTCTCCCGTGGTGCCACGAGGCGATCGAGGCTCCCAACTCTTGAAGCTCCCACTGGGCGATGGAAAGTCCCAGGGCCGAGCCGAGCAGGCCGATGAAGGTCCTGAGCCCCCACCAGGCGATGGAAAGTGCCGCGGCCAGGCCACGCAGGGCGATGAGGGGCCTGCGAGCGGGTCAATCTAGAGGATTGTTTTCTCTAAAACGTCGGAGGTTACAGGAAAAAAAACCCTGCAACCTCCTCCTGGTAGAAGTTTGTAAAATGATGAGATGCTTACACTGGGCAGACAGTCAGAACCTTTTTCCCAAGGTCGAAACGTCAAAGACAAGAGGCCACAGCTATGAGGTGAGAGGGGCAAAGTTTAAAGGAGATGGGTGGGGAAAGATTCCTAAGACAGAGGGTGGTGGGTGCCAGGAATATGCTGCCGGGGGTGGTGGTGGAGGCAGATACGGTAGTGGTGTTTGAGGCTTTTAGATAGGCACATGAATATGCAGGGAATAGAGGGGTATAGGTTATGTGAAGGTAGTTAAGAGTTAGTCTTGGCATCATGTTCGGCACAGACATTGTGGGCAGAAGGTAGGGTTGCCAACTTTCTCACTCCCAAATAAGGGACAAAAGGTGAGGTCACCGCCCGCTCCCCACGTGACCTCACCCAGCTAGCGGCCACGTGCTCCTGCTCCACCAATGGCGGCCGCCTGGGCCGGGAGGCAGGTTGCTACGCAATCCTCCGTTAGGCGAACACACTCAGCCCCGCTCCACGAAAACCCTCCGTCAGCCTACACTGTCTGGGCCTACACTGTCCGGACCTACACTGTCTGGGCCGACAGCGGCCCACAGGCCTATGGTGTCCAGGCCTACAGCGCCCCCCCGGGCCTAATACGGGACAAGGGGGGTCCCATATGGGATAAACCAATTTAGCCCATAATACGGGAAGTCCCGGCTAATATGGGACAGTTGGCAACCCTAGCTGAAGGGCCTGTTCCTGTGCACTGCCCGGGCAACAGCGTTTGGTCTGGGCATCCAGCTCGGCAGCTGGGGACAGGACCCTGTGTTGGGGGCAGTCAACCCGACAGCGGGATTCACCAGAGGGCATTGCACCAACAGCATCCAACACAAGGGGGCAGGCACGCTGCACAGAGCAGAGGCTAGGACAGGAGCGGAATGGAGGGAAGGTGAGAGAGGGAGGGAGGGAAAGGAGAGAGGAAACACGGTGAGGAAAGGAAAGAAAGAAAGAAAGAGAGAAAGAGAGAGAGAACGAAAGAAAGAGAGAGAGAACGAAAGAAAGAAAAAAGAAAGAAAGAAAGAAGGAAAGAAAGAATGTAAGAAAGAAAGAAAAGAGGAAAGAAGCAAGAAAAAGAGAAGCAAGAAAAAAATAAAGAAGATCTCAGTTATGTTCACGAATCATCTCTAAAACCTTCCACCTGCCCCTCTATTCCCTCTCTGCCCCTCACTCGCCTCACGATCACCTCTGCCCACAGGGTAAGATGGAAAGTAGTCAAGTTCAACCACCAGGGACTGACTAGGGACAACCACGCCGATCAGGGGCAGGAGTTGGCCACGGCCCCTTCAGATACCCTGCCTCTTAGTAAGGTATTGCTATTGATATTGGTTTGTTATCCGTGAGTCCACACTCACGGTTCACTGTACTTGGCGAGTCAGGTGGACAGGGCGGTGAAGAAGGCGTTTGACACGCTTGCCTTCATTGGGAATGGTGTTGAGTACAAAAGTTGGGACATCATGATGCAGCTGTACCAGTCGTTGGTGAGACCACACTTGCAGTTCCGTGTGCAGTTCTGGTCGCCCAGTCACCCAGGGTGTCATTAATTTGGAAAGGGTACAGAAGAGATTCACCAGGATGTCACCTGGACTTCAGGGCTTGTGTTATAGGAAAGCACGTACCACCAGGTTCAAGAACAGCTTCTTCCATAAACTAGGGTGTATTCTCGATCTTCCAACCTACATCACTGCTAACCCTACACTTTTTCTCTGTAACTGTAACCCTAGGACATTGTAACACTATATATTTTGCACTCGGGTATTTTTCTCTTTGCATTACCTGGTGTACTTGTGCATGGTTTGACTGTACTCGTGTACGGTATGATTTGACTGGATAGCATGAAAATTATTTTTCACTGTAGTTCAGTACACGTGACAATAATAAACCAATACAAATACCAATTGGCAGCATGGTGGCACAGAGGCAGAGCTGCTGCCTCAAAGCGCCAGAGACCCGGGTTCGATCCTAACCTTGGGTGCTGTCTGTACAGAGTTTGTACGTTCACCCTTTGACCACGTGGGTTTTCTCTGGATGCTCCGGTTTCCTCCCAAACTCCAGGTTTGTAAGTTCATTGGCTTCTGTAAAATGTAAATTGTCCCTAGTGTGTCTGATCGTTGGTCGGCGCGGGCTCGGTGGGCCGAAGGACCTGTTTCCAGGCTGTATCTCCGAACTCTAGAGTCTACTAATAACCAACACCAATTGATCACTGTGCCTCCCAAGGCAAGGTCGCCGGTCACAGGAGACAAAAGAATGAACAAGGTTTTGCATTGATCTCCAGGGCCATCAAAACAGACACTATCCTATTTCAGACAAGTGGTCAGTCGGTAACCCAGCCCTGACGGAGTGGGTTCTGGTGCTGTTCACACAGTGCGTTGAGGCATGGATGACAGTTCATGCATTGCTCTTGTAAACAGGTCATTAATTAGGTTTCCCCGCTCGTGGGACGTGCCCGGGGCTTGGAGCCGATGCCTGGGGTCAGGCCGCGAGCTCGCTTCCGTACCGCGAGGTGCGAGGGACCTTGGACGGGAGAGGCACGGGGAGGGGAGGTGGTCACGGGGCTACGGTCGAGGACACCGTCATAAGGTCATAAGGGATAGGAGTACAATTAGGCCACTCGGCCCGTCAAGCCTACTCCGCCATTCAAGCACGGCTGATCTATCTCTCCCTCCTAACCCCATTCTCCTGCCTTTTCCCCACAACCTCTGCCAACTGTGCTAATCAAGAAATAAGGGTCCCCCTGTGTCCTGGGACAGATGGTGTGGAAGTGTGGAGAGGAAGATGCTGTGGGAAAGAGGGGGGGGGGGTGGTGGGACTCCAAATTCAAGACCCACTGTGGGCCGGTGAAGAGGAAGGAAACAAACTCCATTTCAGGACCTCAGTTCTCGCAGCCAAAGACACACCATGACGTGCAGCATGGTGGCGCAGCTGGAGAGTCACTGCCTTACTATTATTACGACTTATAAACAACATTTGGACATATCAATGGTTAGGACGGGTTTAGAAGGATATGGGGCAAATGCAGGCGAATGGGACTAGGCGACTTGGTCAGAGTGGACAAGATGGGCTGAAGGGCCTGCCTCCAACTGTCCAGCTCTCCGACTGTACCGCACAGGCGTGGAACTGGTGAAGAGGATGGGGTGCAGATGGCTTACTCTGGATGGTGGCTCGGTCTGGCCCCTTGTGGGATCGGACTGTGCACACCGGCTGCCTGAGGGGAGGGGGAAGGGGAGGGGGAGAGGGGGAGGGGAGGGGAGGGGGAGTGTGGCGGCGCTCCGGCCAGCCCCTGCAACGTCCGATCAGGCACACAGTTGGAAAACACTTCAACAAACAAGCAGAGTGTTGTTGCAACACTTTATGGCGTGACTGCTGGCAGCAGATGGGGGTGACGTGGTTCAGCTTAAGTGGGTTTTATGAGTGTTTTTGCTCAGAGTTTGGTGACAACTGCGAGCGGCAAAGCCACACATGTTGCCGGGATTCACCGGGGAGATGTAAACGGGTGGCGGTGCCGGCTAACCGGTGGACTACCTCGTGCCACGGACTTGTGCTGTGACTGCGTTTCGCACTGATATCTTTTGTACAGTCCACAAAGACCATCCTTACCAAGCATCTTTCTCGCCAATGTCCGGTCACTCTCCAACAAGCTGGATGAGGTAAGGCTGTGGATCAACACCCAGCGATCCCTGAAAAACTGCTGCGCGCTGATCTTCACGGAGACGTGGCTCAACGCACTGGTCCCCGACGGGGCTGTGGAGCTAACAAACCGCTCACTACATCGTGCTGATAGAACAAAGGACTCCGGTAAGAGCAAGGGCGGTGGGCTCTGCTTCTACATTAACAATGACTGGTGCACCAACCACACTGCAATAGAGAGCTACTGCTCCCCAGACCTGGAGTACTTACTGCTCAAATGTAGGCCATTCTATCTGCCGCGGGAGTTTACGGTGGTCATCATCATGGCCGTATACATTCCCCCACAGGCTAATGCTAACCTAGCATTAGCACAGCTGCACTCGGCTATCAGTAAGCAGCAGGATGCCCACCCCAACGGTGCCTTCATTGTTGCAGGGGACTTCAATCAGGTCGACCTACGAGCCTCGCTCCACAAATTCCATCAGCATGTGCAGTGCCCTACCAGGGGCTCAAACACACTGGACAAGGTGTACACCAATGTAAAGGACGCCTACAGAGCTCTCCCCTGCCCACCCCTGGGACAATCCGATCACCTCTCACTGTTTCTACTGCCCGCATACAAACCCCTCATCCGCAAGACCAAACCCACAATAAAGACGGTCAAAATATGGCCCGAGGATGCCACCCTACAACTCCAGGACTGCTTTGATCGCACCGACTGGGACCTGTTTGCACAACAGGCCACCTACGGTTCAGAGATAGAGGTAGACTTGGAGGAATACGCATCCACTGTGCTCTCCTACATCAACTGCTGTGTGGAGAATGTCACGGAGGACAAGGTGATAAAGATGTCCCCAAACCGGAAACCCTGGATGAACAAGGAGGTACAGAACCTGCTGAGGGCACGCAACAATGCCTTTAAATCTGGTGACACTTCAGCATACAGTGTTGCCAGATCACACCTGAGCAAAGGTATTAAAAGGGCCAAAGACACCCATAGGCAACGGGTGGAAGACCACTTCAACACCACGGACACCAGAAGCATGTGGCAGGGTGTCAGGGACATTACTGGCTACAAGAGCAGCCCTGCCTGCCCCCACAGCGATATGGCATTGACCAACGAGCTTAACACCTTCTTTGCCCGCTTTGAAACTGGCAAAACCACCTTGAGTGAAAGAACCCCAGCCAAGGCGGTGGGACAGGTCTTGCAACTGAGCACACAGGAGGTACAACGCGCTCTGCAAAGGGTCAACCCATGCAAGGCTGCAGGACCGGATGGTGTTCAAGGAAGGGTACTGAAGGACTGTGCTGAACAGCTGGCTGAGGTATTCACCAGGATCTTTAACCTGTCATTATCTCTGGCTACGGTCCCCAAGTGCCTGAAGTCGGCTATCATAGTTCCGGTGCCGAAAAAAGCAAAGATCTCCAACCTGAACGACTACCGCCCGGTTGCCCTAACGCCGATAGTCATGAAGTGCTTTGAGAGGCTGGTCCTCTCACACATCAAATCCAGCATCCCTGACTCACTGGACCCACATCAATTTGCATACAGGGCAAATAGATCTACAGAGGACGCCATCTCTCTGGCTCTTCACACTGTCCTGACTCACCTAGAGAGACAGGGCACGTATGTGAGGATGCTATTCATAGACTATAGCTTCGCCTTCAACACGGTCATCCCCACCAAGCTCATCACCAAACTCCACCAGCTAGGCCTTAGCTCGTCATTATGTGACTGGATCCTGGACTTCCTGCTGGAACGACCGCAGGCAGTGAGAATGGGCCCGCACCTGTCCTCCACTATCACCCTGAGTACCGGCACACCACAGGGCTGTGTTCTGAGCCCCATGCTCTACTCCCTCTTCACACACGACTGTGTTCCTGCATTCGACACCAACACCATTGTCAAGTTTGCAGATGACACAACGGTGATCGGGCTGATCACCAACGGGGATGAAACAAACTATAGAGCGGAGGTGCAGAACCTGGCGGACTGGTGCTCGGATAACAACCTGTCCCTAAATACCACCAATACCAAGGAGCTGATCATCGACTTCCGTAGGTCACATAACGGGGAATATGCCCCGATCTCTATCAACGGGGTCAGTGTGGAGAGAGTGTCCAGCTTCAAGTTTCTGGGCACTCACATTTCGGAGGACCTAACATGGTCCAATAACACTGCTGCGCTGGTCAAGAAGGCACAACAAAGACTGTTCTACTTAAGAACACTGAAAAAGTCTGGTCTACCCCAACAGCTGCTGACGACCTTCTACCACTGCACCATAGAGAGCATCCTAACGCATGGAATCCCTGTGTGGTACCTCAGCTGCACGGAGGCAGAAAGGAAAGCTCTACAGCGGGTAGTCCATAGAGCTCAGAGGGCCATCGGAACACAGCTACCAGACTTGGAGGGCATCTACAACACACGATGCCTCAGAAAAGCCACCAGCATCCACAAAGACTCTTCACACCCCTGCAACAGTCTGTTCGAACTCCTTCCATCGGGCAGACGATACAAGGCCTTCTATGCCCGCACCTCCAGACTCAGGAACAGCTTCATCCCCAGGGCCATAGCTGCTATGAACCGGTCCTGCTGAGCCGGATGGCCACAACGCATAGATCAACTTGCATTTTACCCTGTCCAAAACTGTTACAACTGTTCGTTTCGTTGGGTTGCTGCTGTCTAAATTACCTAAATTATTGCATCGTTTGGGAGGCGCATTCCCAATCTCGTTGTACCCCTGGGTACAATGACAATAAAGATATATTGTATTGTATTGTATTGTATTCTATTTATTTTTCGGATGAGTTCAGTTTAGAGATACAGCGCAGAACACAGGCTCAGCGGGTCAGGCAGCATGTCTGGAGAACATGGACAGGTCGGGACCCTCCTTCAGGCTCAGACTTGCAGACGGAAGGATCTTCATAAAGGCGATGGAGGTTTACGAAGTGCACACACTGTGGACACCCACTGCCTGGCGGCTGGTGAAGGCTGCCTCCCTCTAACCCCCAAACTGGCCATCCGCGAGTCACGGCGCCAGGCGGGAGAGGGCGCTGCCCGAACCGGCTGCCTGCCCCTTTTCCGGGGTCACGTCCGCGCCCGGGTGGTACTTAAGAGGGACTAAGCGCTGCCCACGGGCGCCTTGGGGGATTTCCGGGACCGCTGGGCACCGCTGGGGGTGGAATGCATCCTTGACAAGGATTGTAATATAGTTGCTTCAGAATGTATTACACGTGCAATTATTTTTGTACATGCTGGTTGTACTGGAAAAAATAATAATTTTTAAAAAAGAATGTATTTGACATTTAAGAATATTTGTTTAGATAATTGGGTGATTTTGTATTATGGTGGTGGGTTTGTTTGGCATTGTTTTGCATTGTATATATTATTGCAATAATTGATTAAATTTATTTTTGTTTAAAAAAAACCCCACGCTCCAAGCACGCAGGTGGGCTCTGCGCCGGCAGAAAGGTTGACTGATGCGCTGTTCAAAAATAGAAGCTTCTGCTGCCCTGTCGATACTAAACTGGCTGGCTGCGAGGAATTTGCTTATCACTTCTGTTTGTTTCAGTCTATTTCTGGCGGGTTTATGAGTCAGCCACCTCTACTTTGGGCTACAGAGTTGCAGAGCACCAATGCCGCGCCCCCCCCCCCCCCCCCCCCCACGCCACCCCAGGGTGCAGAGGAGATCCATCAGGATGTTACCTGGGCTTGGGGACTTGAGTTGCAGGGGGAGGTCGGATGGGCTGGGAATTTTTTCTTTGGAGCGCAGGAGGCTGATGGGTGACCTTATTGAGGCGTACAAGATCACGAGGGGCACGGATAAAGTGGAAGCTCAGTCTCTTTCCCAGGGTAGAGGATTCTAAAACGAGAGGGCACAGGCTTAAGGTGAGAGGGTTGAGATTTAAGAGTGACCTCAGGGGCAACTTTGTCACTCAGAGGGTAGTTGTATCTGGAATGAGCTGTCAGAGGAAGGTATAGAATTTGGTACAATTATGACTTTCAAGACATCTGGACTGGTATATGGATAGGAAGTGTTTGGAAGAATATGGGCCAAATGTAGGGGAATGGGACTAGCCCAGTATGCCATGGATAAGGTGGGCCAAAAGGCCTGTTTTCATGCTGTGCATTTCCATGACTATGATTCTGTGGCTCGCTGATTTTCCTCAGAACCACTTTTCCCTTGTTCTGATCCAGTTCCTTATTTCCACTGCAACCTCTCTCATAGAACATAGAACAGTACAGCACAGCAACAAGCCTTTGGGCCCACAATGTCCGTGCTCAACATGATGCCAATCTAATCACCTCTGCCTGCACGTGATCCATATCCCTCCATTCCCTGCATATCCATGTGCCTATCCAAAAATGTCACTGATGTATCTGTACCACCGCCCCTGGCAGTAGGTTCCAGGCACCCCCCACACTCTCTGTGTAAAAACCTCGCCCCACACATCTCCTTTAAACTTTGCCCCTCTCACCTTAACACTATGCCCTGCAGAAATTTCCAATCTGGGTTATAAACTCTACCCAATCTACGTCTGGAATAACTTTAGATACTTCCATCTCAGCCTCCAGTGCTCAAGAGAAAACGATCTAACATTGTCCAACTTCTCATAACTTGAAACAGAGGAACTCAGTAGGTCAGGCAGCATCCTTTGAAGAAGGGTCCCAACCGAAAAGACATCACTCCATTTCATTCCACAGATGCCGCCTGACGTGTTGAGTTGTTAAACTCAATACTCTGACCAATGAAGCCTTCTTTACCTCTCTATCTGTTTGTGTTGCCACTTTGGACCTGGATCCTGAGACTCCTCTGTACATCAGTGCTGCTAAGGGTCTTACCATCAGCTATATATCTTCCCCTTACATTGGACCTCCCACAGTACAGCACCTCACACTGTCCTCTGGTTCTTGATTCCCCTACCTTGGGGTAAAAGTACCCAATGTATTCCCCTCATGATCTTGTACACCTCTATAAGATCACCCCTCAGCCTCCTGCTCTCCAAGGAATAAAGTCCTAGCCTGCCCAACCTCTCCCTCCTAATCTTGCCTGAAGATGAAGGATTGAAGAGCCATGGGCTGGTACACTCTTTGTCCAAGGCTTGTGTGTGTGCGTGTGTGTGCGTGTGTGTGTGTGTGTGTGTGTGCGTGTGTGTGTGAGTGTGTATGCGTGTGTGTGAATGTGTGAGCGTATGTGTGTATGAGTGCGTGAGCGTATGTGTGTGTGTGTGTGTGTGTGTGTGTGTGTGTGTGTGTGTGAATGTGTGAGCGTATGTGTGTGTGAGCGTATGTGTGTATGAGTGCGTGAGCGTATGTGTGTGTGTGTTTGAGCGTGCGTGTGTGAGTGAGTGAGTGTGTAAGTGTGTGTGTGTGTGAGTGTGCATGTGAGTGAGTGAGTGAGTGAGTGAGTGAGTGAGTGAGTGAGTGAGTGAGTGAGTGAGTGAGTGAGTGAGTGAGTGAGTGAGTGAGTGAGTGAGTGAGTGAGTGAGTGAGTGAGTGAGTGAGTGAGTGAGTGAGTGAGTGAGTGTGCATGCGTGTGTGGGTGACACAAGTCCGGAGGGATAATCGGACATCATTTAATTGGATCAGGCAGTTGGCAGTGCCTCGGCCTGTGCTGTGGGAATGTGCTCACACTGATACCTAATACCTGGCGGAACATGTTTGCCTGTGAGTCTGATTTTAATTTACAATGTGATCCTATTTGTGTACACCTCCATGTTTACTAAGCACCTGTTGAGTTATTTCCTGATTAGGCTGATGGCCACGTTGCCTATCTTCCGTTTGCACAAAGGCAACGTCAAACCACACAAAGTGGAGGTGACAAGAATCAAATACCTGTCTCCATCCCTCCAGGCCATGTACCATCCCTTCCCCCCGCCCCAGCCCGCTCTCCCACACACTGCGCTGGTCTCCGTCTGGGACGAGACACAAGGTGCTTTGGCATTGACACATGCCCACACTGGGGCAAAGCAAGGAGGGTAAATGTCACCAGGGTCACCCATCTCCTGGTGCACCAGACACATACAAGCACATTGACAACACCCAAGTAGAGATGGTTGAAAGCTTTAAAAGATCTAAGGAATAAATTTCACCAGCAACTTGGCCTTGACCGTCTATACTGAACCAATGGCCAAGAAAGCGCACCAAGGCCTCTGCTTCCTCAGGAAGGTCGGTAGGTCCAAACCAACTCTCACCAACTTCTACAGATGCACTGTAGAAAGCATTTTATCGGGATGCATCACAGCTCCGTCCAAGACCGAAAGATACAGCAGCGAATTGTGGACGTAGCCCAGACCATCACACAAACCAACCTCCCTTCCATCGATAGACACAAACTGCTGGAGTAATTTAGCGGAACAGGGAGCATCTCTGGAGAGAAGGAATGGGTGACGCTTCGGGTCGAGACCCTTATTCAGACTCCATCTGCACTTCACGCTGCCTCGGCAAGGCCACCAGCATAATCAAGGATCAGCCTCACACCAGTCACTCCCTCTTCTCCCCTCATCCATTAGGCAAGAGGTACAGTTAGGCAAGAGGTAAGTTTGCAAATGTATACCTCCAGATTCAGGGGCAGTTTCTTCCCAGCTGTGATCAGGCAACTGAACCATCCAGTCACCAACTAGAGAGCAGTTCTGACCTTCCATCTGTCTCATTGGACACCTCTGAACTATCTTTAATCAGACTTTTTCTTGCACTAAATGTTATTCCCTTCATCACTGTAAATAGCTTGATTGTAATCGTGAAGTCTTTCTGTTGACTGGATAGCATGCGACATAAAGCTATTCTGTACCTCGTTGGGGTGAAGAGGCGGTGGTGTTGGTGGAGGCGGCCGCAGGAGGCCCTACGGAAGCCGGGCGAGCGAGCGGATCGAGCACAGCCTGTGGCAGCTGCACAGAGCAGCGGTGGAAGGAGCCGACGGCATCCGCTGGGCCAGGCCGACCCCTACTTCACCGACCCAGTGCCGCCCAGACACCGGGCTTTAACATGAGGAAGTAAAGAACCTCAGATCTCCTTGGGCCAAGCTCGAGACTTTTCAAAGACTTGGACGTTGCAAGAGGGCTCCAGAAAGGCAAAGGAATTGGCAAGAGAAGCTTTGAGGGTGTGCTCACAGTGGGTGAGTTTGTGAGAGCAATACACAACAGGTTATTTTACATCTGATGTTCAATGAGACTGCATGATCCATTCATGACTGAATGGATTAATGGATGATCTCACATCTAGGTCGCTGGGAAAAGAATGATATTAGCATGGTAGAATTCCAAATTCAGTTTGATGAAGAGAATGGCACATTGGCAAGACGGTGCCTTAACAATAAATTGAGATGGGGATTTCTGTCTGTGAATCATTACCATTCAATGCTCTTTCTATGCAAGTGGAACTGCCAGTGACTGCAGGCAGGAGTGTACATTTGTGTTTCCAGTGTTCTCCTGATGTAGGTGCCGTGGACAACGTCAACAATACATCGTACATGCCTTGCTGCCAAGATTAGTTGTGGAGACTTCTGCTTAGTTAGCTAGAGCCTCTGGTATCCAATTGAATCCAGTTAAAGCTTGGAGATACACCGATCAGCCAAAACATTATGACCTGAAGAGCCAAAACATTATGACCACCTGCCTAATATGCTGTGGGTCCTCCGTGTGCAGCCCCATACGCAGCAGGGTGCGATGCACTGTGTATTGTGACACATTCCCTCAGTGACCACCATTAAATTTTTTTGTGACTTGTGCCACAGTAGACCTTCTGTCCGTTCGGACCAGACGGGATAGCCTTCGTTGCCCTCGCGCATTGATGAGCCTTGGACGCCCAACACTCTGTCGCCGGTTTGTGGTTTGTCCCTCCTCGGACCACTGTTGGTAGGTACTCACCACTGCTGACTAGGAGCACCCCACAAGCCTTGCCGTTTCAGAAATGCTCTGACCCAGTCGTCTGGCCATAACAATTTGGCCCTTGTCAAAGTCGCTCAGGTCTTTACTCCTCCCCATTTCTCCTGCATCCAACACATCAACTTCAAGAACTGACTGTTCACTTGCTGCCTAAGAGGGAGAGATAGATTAGCCATGATTGAATGGTGGAGTAGACTAGATGGGCCGAATGGCCTAATTCTGCTCCTATCACTTACGACCTTATGACCTTACGAAAGGGCTCAGCAACTTGAACGCCCAGGGATGAAGGAGACTACAGGGAGTGGTGGACACTGCCCGGTCCATCATGGGTACTGACCTCCCCACCTTCGAAGGGACCTACATGAGTCGCTGCCTCAAAAATGCAGCCAGCATCATCAAAGACCCACACCACCCTGGCCACGCTCTCATCTCGCTGCTACCATTGGAAAGAAGGTACAGGAGCCTAAAAACCGTGACCTCCAGATTCAAGAACAGCTTCTTCCCAGCAACCATCAGGCTCTTGAACGCTGCACAACACTAACCTCAGTAACTGTGATTTTCTATTGGCTGTGTCTTTGGTTACACTACCGACTTCGGGTTTGCACTGTGATAATTACTTAGTATTACTGATTATTAATTTATTATATTATTCATAATTGTATATTTATCTGTGTGTTGTTGCATTAACGGGCCTGTGAAGCTGCAGCAAGTAAGAATGTCATTGTTCCATTGTGGGTATACATGACGATTAAATACTCTTGATTCTTGATAGACACAAAATGCTGGAGTAACTCAGCAGGTCAGTTTCGGGTCAGGACCCTTCTTCAGTCTGAGAGTCGGGAGAGGGAAATGAGATATGGATGGAAAGAAAGAACATGTAAGGTGTGAAAAGAACAGATCAAAGCAGACGATGGTCAAGGAAATGTACAATGGTTCATTGACTCTTGACTCTCTTGAACCTTTGCTGCTCTTCTGATCAGGACTTCCACTGAGGTGGTGGGACTTCCTAAGTTCAAGGAGCAGAATTGGGCCATTCGGCCCATCAAGTCTACTCCACTATTCAATCACGGCTGACCTATCTTTCCCTCTCATCGCCATTCTCTTGGTTTCGCCCCATAACCCCGGACTCCCGTACAGATCAATAATCTGCTCATTTCCGATCTGGACTTGGACGAATCTTCTAAAGGGTTTCTAGCCCAGGAGCCTGGACAACCGGTCAATGAGTGCGGCCTCTTCACCACTGCACCCACACGATTAACTGGCTGTCATTCCTCACCTCTCCAAACAGAAGAGATCACACACTGAACTCCCGAAACGATAAGCAGCCAAAATAACATCCCACGAATGTAGCCCGCTACGACAGAGGAATGCAAAGAGTTTGTGAGTCACTGCTGGAGATAGTCACCCTGTAAAGCTCTCACACGCCATCCTCTTTACACGAGCTTCTGAATTCAACAACAAACTTTAGATTTTTAGTACATTTTTGAAGTTTTCTATCCTCACCACCTCTCCACACCTCACTGCCTCTCCACTTCCTCAAGAACCCCCCCCCCCCACACCTCTCACTGCCTCTCCACTTCCTCAAGACCCCCCCCCCACACCTCTCACTGCCTCTCCACTTCCTCAAGAACCCCCCCACCTCTCACTGCCTCTCCACTTCCTCAAGACCCCCCTACACCTCTCACCACCCATCCACATCTCACTCCCATTCTACAACGCTCAGCCCCCTTCACATTCCTCCACACTCCTCCACATCCCCACCACCTCTCCACACCTCTCCCTGCCTCTCCATATCTCACTGCCCTACACACCTGACTATATCACATCTCTTATTGCCCCTCTGCACCCATCTGCCCCCCTCAATATCCCTCCACTCCTCAGCACCCCTCCACACTCTCCCCCTCTACACCCCTCAACACCTCTGTCCCCCTCCAACACTCAACCAGCCCTTCTCCCTTCATTATTGCCCCTCCACACCTCTCACTGTCTCTCCACACCTCTCACTGTCTCTCCATATCCCTCAGCACAACTAACCACCCCTCTACTCCCCTCTCGCCCACTCCATTTCCCATCCCCCATCCCACCTCCCTCACTCCCCCAACCCTAACCACTTAATACACCTTCATCCCAACTCCTTTCCTCCCCACCACGTGACACTGCCCCTTCCCCTGGCTTCCAACCCCCCCCCCCCCCCCCCCACACTTCCACTCCTCTCAACCTCTGCTACCTTCACCTCTCTTCCATACCCTCTCTTGGCCACATCTCCTGAACCTCACCCTCACATCTCCCTTTCTCCAATCCCCTCAGCCCTCTTTCCTCGTTACCCCTCCCCTGCCATTGTACCTCTCTCCTCCCCTACCCATTGGGTCCTTACTGACTGCGTGCCAGTGTTGTTTCGGGCAGGGAGGACTATAGACAATATACAATAGACAATAGACAATAGGTGCAGGAGTAGGCAATTCGGCCCTTCGAGCCAGCACCGCCATTCAATGTGATCATGGGCAATCAGTACCCCGTTCCTGCCTTCTCCCCATACCCCCTGACTCTGCTATCCTTAAGAGCTCTATCTACCTCTCTCTTGAATGCATTCAGAGAATTTTCCTCCACTGCCTTCTGAGGCAGAGAATTCCACAGATTCACAACTCTCTGACTGAAAATGTTTTTCCTCATCTCCGTTCTAAATGGCCTACCCCTTATTCTTAAACTGTGGCCCCTTGTTCTGGACTCCCCCAACATTGGGAACATGTTTCCTGCCTCTAACGTGTCCAACCCCTTAATAATCTAGCAAGAATATCCTTGGTGTTGGTGGCAGTTTACTAAGTTTCAACGTCTTTGATGTAAGGTCTCACACAACCAACGACACCACTGTGCCGGGTTTACCAATCCGCCAAGAGTTCTTTCTGGGAGCATTGGCCTGAGGTGTCTCACTGCACCAGGTATCAGCATTGGAAGTACCAGTCTGGGTATTGTCCACACACACTGACAGCTCCATTCATTCTGCAGATCAGCCCATCAAGACCGGTCCGAGATCGCAGCCCATGACCAGAACAATCAGCTGAAGTCATTGGGATGACCGAACGAGCAATCAAACATTCCAAAGGCCAACCCATGCACAATCAGCCAATAGTCCGCAGCCCATCAACCAATGCCAATGGTAAATCAATGGAAATCAATATGTCCCAAAGATCGACCCATGGGCAATAAGACTTCCCATCAAAAATCTACAATTAATAAATCCACCTCCAGGGCAATCAATGGACAATCAACGTCATTTTGGGTGACGTTTTGGGTCGGGACCCTTCTTCAGACTGAAGCCTTTGAAAGGATTGGTTTGGGGAATTGCGTTGGAATTTTATTAAATGCTGCTGGCTCTTCCTTCACTCCTGGATACATGAACATTCAGAGCTCGGCAGCATCCCAGGCTTCAGCCCGATGGTTCTGCTTGAGATAGTCCCAAAACCAGCCACAAGACAAATCCATTCCACCATCAACCACTCGCCTCCAGCCTCTTTTTAAGTGGCTGGTACTAAAACTTCCTTCTCATTTTGTTCCCATTTTATTAAAGCATCTAATTACCACTTTGGATAATTAGAAAACCAAGACAAATAATCACATAAATTACCTTTTCCATTGGTGCCCTGCAGAGGGAACTCATTAAAAATGATGTAGTACTCACTATCTAACTGCATGGAAAAGAGGGCAGTAAATCTTGAGGCAACAGTCTAGAGATAAATTAGCTGCAGACACTTTGAAGTGCCTCTCTCTTCTGTAACCCAGTATCAAACGCTTTAATTAGCTGAGAATTTCCTTTTAAATAAATCTTCATTCTGGGATGAAGGGAATCACCGTTCGTTTTTGTTGTTTTTTAAGAAAATAGGTTTGATTGTGATCGGGCAGTGGAGATGTCCCAAGTGGTGGATTTATTTGAGACTCTGAAATACATCAAACAGACTCAGCCAAGTAAACCAAGGCTCATTAACCTTTCCCAAACGGGACAGCTATGTGCGTGTCTCGTGCTCCCTAGCTAAACTGCTTCTCCACAAGTCTGAGCGGAGAGAGGATGAATGACTTCGCAGCTAGTTAGCTGCAGAAGGCATTACCAACAACCCTACTCACCCACTGGGGGGACAACCTGCCTGTAAAATGGGAAAACATCCCATTAAGAAGAAGGGTCTCGATCCAAAACGTCACCTGGCCATGCTCTCCTGAGGTGCTGCCTGACTTTAGACTTTAGAGATACAGAGGGGAAACAGGCCCAGTGGTCGACTAGCACCCCCCTACACACTAGGGACAGTTTACAGTTTACAGAATCCAATTAACCGACAAACCTGCACATGTGTGGAGAGTGAGAGGAAACTGGAGCACCCGGAGAAAACCCACGCGGACACAGGGAGAATGTACAAAATCCGTAATGACAGCACCCATAGTCAGGATTGAACCCGAGTCTCCGGTGCTGTAAGGCAGCAACTCGACTGCTGCGCCACCGCACCGCTTAACCTGCTGAGTTCCTCCAGCACTCTGTGTCCTTTTGCGTATTAACCAGCATCTGCAGTTCTTTATTTCTACAAACTATCCCGAGATCTTACACCAGACAAACCTTGCCAACCTGACAGCAGATTCCAAGAGCCATATGTACTGACAACGGAACAATGAAATTCAGAGAAGGGTCCCGATCCGAAACATCATCTTATAGAGACATGTAAAATTATGAAAGGACTGGACAAGTTAGATGCAGGAAAAATGTTCCCAATGTTGGGGGAGTCCAGAACCAGGGGCCACAGCCTAAGAATAAAGAGGAGGCCAATTAAAACTGAGGTGAGAAAAAACGTTTTCACCCAGAGAGTTGTGAATTTGTGGAATTCTCTGCCACAGAAGGCAGTGGAGGCCAATTCACTGGATGAATTTAAAAGGGAGTTAGATAGAGTTCAGGGTGCTAGTGGAAAGGATATGGGGAGAAGGCAGGCACAGGTTACTGATTGTGGATAATCAGCCATGATCACAATGAATGGCGGTGCTTGCTCGAAGGGCCAAATGGCCTCCTCCTGCACCTATTTTCTATGTCATCTGTCTATTCCTTCCGCAGATGCTGCCTGACATGCTGAGTACCTCCAGCAAATATGTTTTGTTCAAGATTCCAGTGTCTACAGTTGTTAAGTGCTCACAATGAAATTCTTACTTGCAGCTGCATTACAGGCCACTGATAAATATATAATAATCAACAAAACAATTAATTAATAACCATATTACAGGGTTGAAAGGGTCAGCAACTCTAAGTTCCTCGGTGTGCACATCACTGAGGACCTTTCCTGGACACTGCACACAGACACAATAACAAAGAAGGCCTGCCAGCGGCTCTTTTTCCTGAGAAGACTGAGGAGGTTTGGCATGAACGCCAGCATCCTCATAAACATCTACAGATGCACCATCGAGAGCTTGCTGACGGGCTGCATTACAGTCTGGTACGGGAACTGTTCTGCCCACAGCCACAAATCACGACAGAGAGTGGTGAAGACGGCACAGCACATCACTGGCAACTGTCTCCCGGCCATTCAGGACATTTTCTACCGGCGGTGCCTGCGGAAGGCACGCAGCATCATCAAGGACCACAGCCACCCAGCACGCAGGCTGTTCTCCTTGTTACCATCAGGCGGACGATACAGGAGTATGGCTGCACGTACCACCAGACTTAAGAACAGTTTCTACCATCAGGCCATCAGGCTTCTGAACTCATAAACACATTTCACATCATATATGTTGATTATTTTTAATATTGTCTTTTTACCTATTTTTAATATTGTCATTTTACCTTACTAATGTCATTTTTAAAATCTTATTTATCCTTGGAATATCACTGCTGAGGTGACCCGTTGTCTTGTCAAATACATTTCATTGTACCGTTGACCCTGTGCCAACCTACATATGACAAATAAAATTTATTATTATTATTATTTTTTAAATTATTATTATCATAATAGTGCACAAACCGTAGTCCGTATTGCAAACAAAAATACTGTCCACAGAAGACCACAGTTGCTGAGGTCAGTGTTGTGCAGTGTTTAAGAGTCTGATGGTTGCTGGGAAGAAGTTGTTCCTGAACCTGGAGGTCACAGTTTTCAGGCTCCTGTACCCTCTTCCCGATGGTGGCAGCAAGATGAGAGCGTGACCAAGGTGGTGTGGGTCTCTGATGATGCTGGCTGCCTTTTTGAGGCAGCATTTCTTATAGATCCTTTTGATGGTAGGGGAGGTCAGTACATGTAAAGAAGACACAAAGCACTGGAGTAACTCAGCGGGTCACGCAACATCTCTGGAGGACATGGATACGTTACGTTTCAGGTCAAGACATTTCTTCAGGCACTGATACAACTGATTACAACTGACACTGAAACCAGAGGTTCTTTTTTCTCATTTCCAAGTTGGACATCAGTAAGTTTAAGGTCCAAAACTATTGGAACTGTCATAAGATCATAAGACATGGGAGCAGAGTTAGGCCATTCGGCCCATCGAGTCTGCACCGCCATTCGATCATGGCTGATCTATTTTTCCCTCTCAATCCCATTCGCCTGCCTTTTCCCGTGAATCTTCGATGCCAAAGACGTACAGGTTTGTAGGTTAATTGGCTGGGCAAATGTAAAAATTGTCCCTAGTGGGTGTAGGATAGTGTTAGTGTGCGGGGATCGCTGGGCGGCGTGGACCCAGTGGGCTGAAGGGCCTGTTTCTGCGCTGTATCTCTAAATCTAAAAATCTAAATCTAAATCCTCTGGAGCACCGCCCCTACACCTCCCCACCTCTCCCTCCTCCTTCCACAGCATTGGAGCAGCGGCGGAGGACACCATTGCTACACTTGGCCAGGCCGACCCTGCAACACTGCCTGGACATCAGACCTTCACGGTCAGATCAAGATCCCTGCACTTACAACATCTGCAACTTGAAAATGGCACCAAAGTGGTGACTCTGTATACTGTCTCAGTGTACTACTGCTGTACACTCGTACTGTATCTAAGATCTAATATGCATCTAAGTGCTTATGGAAAGTGATACTTGTACTGAACTGTGAACAACAATGAATTTCACTGTACCTCGGTACATGTGACAGATAAAGTGCCGTACCGTACCACTTAGCATGCTTGTGAAAGCACAGCGGATGGGCTTGTTAGCATGGCCCTTGGACGGACATCGCCTCTGCATTGTGGTGGAAAACTCAATGACTGCCCCCAACTGGCTGGGCCCCAAGCTCTGCAACTTGAGTAGAAGAGGTAGAAAATCATGTCTTAGCTTTATAAAGCTTGCTGTCTCTGGTCAGTTCTGGTCAGTTCTGGTCACCCCCATTTACAGGAAGGATGAGGAAGCTTTGGAAAGGGTGCAGGGGAGTTTTACCAGAATCATGCCTAGATTCGAGAGTGATAGCCACAGGGAGAGGTCGCACAAACTTGGATTGTTTTCTCTGGAGCGTCGGGGGCTGAGGGGAGACCTGTTAGAAGTGTATAAAATTATGAGAAGCATAGACAGGATAGAAGTGTATGAAATTACGTAAGCATAGAGAGGGTAGACAGTCAGAACCTTTTTCCCCAAGGTGGAAATGTCAAAGACGAGAGGACACAGCTTTAAGGTCTGAAGGGCAAAGTTTAAAGGAGATGTGCAGGGCAAGTGTTTTTACACAGAGGGTGTTGGGTGCCTGGAACGTGCTGCCAGGGTTGGTGGTGGAGGCAGATATGATTGTGGTGTTAACACTTTTCAGATAGTGGGTGTGCAGGGAATGAGGGCATATGGATCAGGTGCATCAGTGGAAAAGCTGGTCATGGTAGTGCAAAAACGAAAGACAGGTTCCCGATGGTAGCAGCGAGATGACAGGGCAGCTAGGATGGTGTGGGTCGTTGGTGTTATTATCTGCACACAATGTCCCCAGCAGACTATCCACACACACACACACACCCTCCTGGCCTGCTGAGTTCATCCAGCACTTTGTTTTTCCTTCATGATTCCAGCACCTGCAGTCTCTTGTGTGTCCCTGTTATTCTTGTCCAGCTGCTCAGAGTAACCTTGGCTCAGTCCATCACTCAGTGTCCCAGTGGATCCCGCCTGCCTTGGTCCAGCAGGGAGTTCCAGTATTGAGAAGGGGCACTGGGACATGAACAGCCCGTCGGAAAGTTAAAGATGAATCACTCACTCCCAGGTCAGCTAAATATCTCAGTCGAAGGTAGACACAAAATGCTGGAGTAACTCAGCGGGACAGGCAGCATCTCTGCAGAGAAGGAATGGGTGACGTTTCGGGTCAAGACCCTTCTTCAGACTGAGAGTCAGGGGAGAGGGAGACCAGAGATATGGACGGTGAGGTGTGAAAACAACAGATCAAAGCAGACAATGTTCAAGGAAATGTAGAATGGTTGATTGTTAGCTGAGGGGAAGATGACAAGGCAGCATACAATCAATAAAATGAATCAGGGCAGTGAAGTCGGAGAACTAGGGTGTGGGAGGGACGGTAGAGAGGAAAAGCAAGGGTTACTTAAAGTTAGAGAAATCAATATTGATACCGCTGGGTTGTAAGTTGCCCAAACGAAATATGATGTGGTGTTCCTCCAATTTGCATTTGGCCTCACTCTGACAATGGAGGAGGCCCAGGACAGAAAGGTCAGGTTGGGAATGGGAGGAGGAGTTAAAGTGTTTAGCAACCGGGAGGTCGCGTGGGCCTAGGCAGACTGAGCGGAGGTGTTTAGCGATACGATCACTGAGCTTGCGCTTGGTCTCGCTGATATATAGGAGCCCACCCCCGGAACAGCAGATACAGTAGAAAACATAGAAAACATAGAAAATAGGTGCAGGAGTAGGCCATTCGGCCCTTCGAGCCGGCACCGCCATTCAATATGATCATGGCTGATCATCCAACTCAGTATCCCGTACCTGCCTTCTCTCCATACCCCCTGATCCCTTTAGCCACAAGGGCCACATCTAACTCCCTCTTAAATATAGCCAATGAACTGGCCTCAACTACCTTCTGTGGCAGATAATTCCACAGATTCACCACTCTGTGTGAAAAAAAACTTTCTCATCTTGGTCCTAAAAGACTTCCCCCTTATCCTTAAACTGTGACCCCTTGTTCTGGACTTCCCCAACATCGGGAACAATCTTCCTGCATCTAGCCTGTCCAACCCCTTAAGAATTTTGTAAGTTTCTATAAGATCCCCCCTCAATCTTCTAAATTCCAGCGAGTACAAGCCGAGTCTATCCAGTCTTTCTTCATATGAAAGTCCTGCCATCCCAGGAATCAATCTGGTGAACCTTCTCTGTACTCCCTCTATGGCAAGAATGTCTTTCCTCAGATTAGGAGACCAAAACTGTACGCAATACTCCAGGTGTGGTCTCACCAATGCCCTGTACAACTGCAGCAGAACCTCCCTGCTCCTATACTCAAATCCCCTCGCTATGAATGCCAACATACCATTCGCTTTCTTCACTGCCTGCTGCACCTGCATGCCTACTTTCAATGACTGGTGTACCACGACACCCAGGTCTCATTGCATCTCCCTTTCTCCTAATCGGCCACCATTCAGGTAATAGTCTGCTTTCCTGTTCTTGCCACCAAAGTGGATAACCTCACATTTATCCACATTTCTCCACCTATACCTAGGTTCGCCAGTCTCTATTCCTCTTGAAGATATATTTCCCTTCTTCGAAGACTGATTCTCCTGCCTTGACCCTCTCTCCGTCTCCTTGCTACCTCTGCAGTAGATACGGTTGGAGGAGGTGCAAGTGAACCTCTGCCTCACCTGAAAGGACTGTCGGGGTCCTCGGACGGAATCAAGGGAGGAGGTATACGCAGAAATATCTCAGTAGGTTTTTCAAGAAGTGTGAAGACTTGCCCCTCAAACAGCTGAAAGTCCCGACACCACGCCTGACTTTGTAACAACCTGCGAAACATGGGCAGACGGAGAATCAAACGAGCCCAACAACTGTCAGTAATTGCCCATTTCTTATATTGCTGACTGTGAAATAAGGTGCAGAGGTAGCAAGGAGACGGAGAGAGGGTCAAGGCGGGAGAATCAGTCTTCGAAGTAGGGAAATATATCTCCAAGAGGAATAGAGACTGGCGAACCTAGGTATAGGTTTAGGTTTATTATTGTCAGTGTACAGTGAACACTTTGTTTTGTATGCTATCCAAAGAGACAGCATTGGGGCAGCACAGTGCTATCTGTAGAGTGCTTCACAACATCAGAGACCCAAGTTCAGTCCTTACTTCTTGTGCTGTCTGTACGGAGTTTGTACGTTCTCTTTGTGACCGCGTGTTTTTTTCCGGGTGCTCTCATTTCTGCTTACACTAAAAAGATGTACAGGTTTGTACGTTAATTGACTTCAGTAAAAATGTAAGTTGTCCCTAGTGTGCAGGATGGTGCAAGTGTGCGGGGAGATCGCTAGTCGGCGTGGACTCTGTGAGCCGAAGGGGTTTTTTCCACGCAGTATCTCTAAAGTCTTAACATCTATAGATCTGATATACCATACATAGATACAATCAGATCAAACTCGTACAATCGATAGAACAAAGGGGAAGATAAAGAGTGCAGAATATAGTTCTCAGCATTGTAGTGCATCAGTTCCAGAGACAAAGTCCAATGATCGCAATGGGGTAGAGGTGAATCGGACAGTACCCCAGCTTATGGAAGGGCCTTTCAGAAGCCTGATCACAGAGGGGAAGAAGCTGTTCCTGAGTCTGGTGGTGCGCGCTTTCAAGCTTCTGTACCTTCTGCTGGACGGGAATGAGGAACAGGAGAAATAATCGAGGTGGAACAAGTCTTTTTTGATGGCTGCTTTCCTAAGGCAGCATGTAGTGTAGATGGAGTCAATGGTGGGAAGTCTGGTCTGTGTGATGGACTGGGCTACATCCACAACTCTCTGCAATTTCTTGCGGGCTTGGGCAGAGCTGATCCCAAACCAAGCTGTGATGCAACGAGTTGGGCCGAATAGCCTGTTTCCCTGCCATGTGACTGTGTGATTCAAAGACGTGGAGGGAGTCAGACTCGCGAGGTGCAGAGTGGGATGGGAGGCCATGTCGGCCACCTAGCCTCACTCCACCAGTAGCTACGGTTACCGCGCCAACACTGGGAACAGCCGGCGTGAAGAGCGGCTCGTAAAACCGTGCCAAACCGCCGCACCGCCAGCGAAATCGCCTCAGGCACTCGCGTTATTTCATAGCAACAGGACATGGCATCTTCACAGGGTCGAGGGAGTGGAGATAAAACAGCGACTGGAAGCCAGCCTCTCCATTAGCGCAGCACTCCCTTGTTTACCTTGTTATGGATGTGGGGTCGACATGAAAGTGCCGTCAGGGGATGGTGTCGGGTGAGAGCCATCCCCCTGGAAAAGCAGCTTAACCGGGTCAGCTGCGGGACACTGGCTCTCTGCTTGTTTGTTGAGGGTATTAGCAGCGCTCCCCACCTAAATACAAAACACAAACAACACGGCCTGTTAGCAGGAGGCCCAGGGTGATGGGCACCTGTCACAATGGATCGACAGGATGCCTGCAGTCCCTGCACCCAGATCGTGGAGGATGTGAATCCATTCACAGCACTGATGTATAAAGGGACCTTGGAGTCCAACTCCATCACTCCTTGATAGAGACAGAGTGGTAAATGGTATGCTTTAGACTTGAGAAATACAGTGTAGAAACAGGCCCTTCGGCCCACCAAGTCTACTGCTACTAGCAATCAACCCCATACACTAGACACGAGGGACAATTTACAATTTTACCAAAGCCAATTAACCTACAGACCTGTCGTCCTTGGAGTGTGGGAGGAAACTGGAGCACCCGGAGAAAACCCACACAGTCACAGGGAAAACGTACAAACTCGACATAGACAGCACCCATGGTCAGGATCGAATCCGGATGTCTGGCACTATAAAGCAGCAGCTCTATCGTTGTGCCACTGTTTCGCCCCAGTGCTTACCTTTCATAAGTCAGGGCATTGAGTATAAGAGTCAAGATGTCTTGATGAAGCTTTATCGAACTTTGGTCAGGCCACATTTGGAGTCATGTGTGCAGTTCTGGTCATCCCATTACGGGAAGGATGGGGGCGTTTTGGAAAGAGAGCAAAGGAGGTTTACCAGAGTGATACCTCCATTAGGGGTATTAGCTACAGGGAGAGGTGGACAGACTTGGATTGTTTTCTCATGAATGCTGGAGGATGCGGGGAGACCTGATAAAGCATATAAAATTATGAGAGGCATAGATAGGGTATTGAGTACTGGGATGGAAAAACAAATACAAGGGGCCATATCTTTAGGTGTGAGGGACAAATAGCCCATCTTGTATTTTCAGATCTTCTTAGGTCCTAGGTTCCATCCATGAGTGAAAACATCTCCCTACTGATGCCCTTAAGAACCTCACAGCTTTAGATTTTAGATTTAGATTTAGAGATACAGCGCAGAAACAGGACCTTCGTCCCACCGGGTCCGCGCCGCCCAACGATCCCCGCACACTAACACTAACACTATCTTATACCCACTAGGGACAATTTTTACATTTGCCCAACCAATTAACCTACATACCTGTACGTCTTTGGAGTGTGGGAGGAAACCGAAGATCTCGGAGAAAACCCACGCAGGTCACGGGGAGAACGTACAAACTCCATACAGACGGCGCCCGTAGTCAGGATTGAACCTGAGTCTCCGGCGCTGCATTCGCTGTAAGGCAGCAACTCTACCGCTGCGCCACCGTGCTGCAGGTTGCATTACGATCAGCCCGCATTCTGTATTCCAACATATAGAGCAATCCTCTCAAGCTTCCCCATAAACCAACTCTGCATCCAAAAACCAAGGCAGCTGTCCGTCTCTGAGCAGCCCCCATTGCAGGGGAATGTGTCAGGAAGGAACTGCAGATGCTGGTTCAAACCGAAGATAGACACAGACAACTGGAGTAACTCAGCGGGTCAGACAGCATCTCTGGAGAAAAGGAATAGGTAACGTTTTGGGTCAAGACCCTTCTTCAGTCTCGACCCGTAACGTCACCTATTCCTTTTCTCCAGAGATGCTGTCTGACCCACTGAATTACTCGTGTTTTGTGTCTTACCCCGTTGCAAGCGTATCGTTGTTAAAGTTGCAGCATCTCACCAACGTAGCCCTCCAAGTGCAGGCTCACCAATGACCTGTACATTTGTAGGAACATATCCCTACTTGTAGACACTTGGAAAACCATGTGCAGTTCTAGTCTGGAAGGATTGTTGGAAATTGGTCATTGTTCGGAAAGAGTGCAGGAGATTTTTCAGGATGTTACCTGGGCATGCGGGCTTGAGTTACAGGGAGAGGTTGGATAGGCTGGGACTTTTTCCTTTGGAGCGTAGGAGACTGAGGGGTGACCTTATTGAGGTGGACAAGATCATGAGGGGCATGGATAAAGTGAACGCTCACAGTCCTTTTTCCCAGGGTAGAGGATTCTAAAACTAGAGGGCACAGGGTTAAGGTGAGAGAGGAGAGATTTAAGAGGGATCTCAGGGGTAACATGTTCACTCAGAGGGCAGTCCGTATCTTGAATGATCTGCCAGAGGAAGCAAAAGAAACAGATATAATTGTGACTTTCAAATCACGTTTGGGCAGATACATAGAGAGGAAGAGTTTAGAAGGATATGGGCCAAATCCAGGCAAATGGGACTAGCCCAACATGCCAACTTGGTTAGCATGGAGAAGGTGGGCTGAAGAGCCTGTTTCTGTGCTGTACATTTCTGTGACTGTATCACCATGGCTGTATGACAATGAATTATGGAATAAGCTGCCAGAGGAGGTAGTTGAGGCAGGTACTATCTCAATGTTTAAGAAACAATTAGACAGGTACATGGATAGGACAAGTTTAGAGAGATATGGGCCAAACGCAGGCAACTGGGACTAGTGTAGCTGGGGCATGTTGGTCAGTGTGGGCAAGTTGGGCCGAAGGGACTGTTTCCATGCTGTATGACTCGGTGACTCAATGACTCCGTGACTGTATGACTATGACTCTGTGACTCTGACTTTGTGACTCTACGACCCTGTAACTCTATGACAATGACTGTGACTCTGATTCTGTGACTGTGTGACCCTGTGATTCTGTGACTCTGTCTCTGTGTCTCTGTGACTCTGTAATTCTGTGACTCTGTGACTATGACTGTGACTCTGTAGCTCTATGATTCTGTGACTGCAACTCTGTGACACAGTGACTCTGTGACTCTGTGTCTCTGTGACTGTCTCTGTGACTCTGTCTCTGTGACTCTGTCTCTGTGACTGTCTCTGTGACTCTGTCTCTGTGACTCTGTGACTGTGACTCTGTGACTCTGTGTCTCTGTGACTCTGTGACATTCCCTCTCCTGCACTCAGTCAGATTTCTGGGTGAAGCCAAGTGGATCAAGGTGCATTCCATGGCTGATTGTTTGCTTGTTCGTTGCCGCTGGTTGGTTCTAGCTGTCAAGGTGGACAAAGGGGGAGGTGGAGCAGGGGTGTGGGAGCCAGGCTTACTCACCTGGAAGCACAGGAGGGGGATGTATCTCGGGAGCACCTATTACCCGATCATCTTCAAAGGGCAGGTTAGCTGTGCGCGGAGAAGTGCTTACTACTGACACTCCGTACCTGGCTGCTTGAGTGAATCCACGCTGTCCCATTCAAGTGTCGCGTTACCTCCTGACCTGCCTTCGACCCCTGCAGCCACTGAAAGGAGGGAGCAGTTAATGACTTTCCACAGTGTGTGGAGTTACTGCCCGATCCCCAACGCCCACATTTGGTCCATCACCGGCGGCCAGAAGCTCAGGGCAGATCCCACACTCAACCTTGCTTCCATTTACTCAACTGGAGCCAACACTCTCCTGGTCTGTTGGTAAGACCACAGGAGAAGAATTGGGCCATTCAGCTCATTGGGTCTACTCTGCCCTCCGAACATGGCTGATCTATCTTTCCCTCTCAACCCCATTCTCCTGCCCTTTCCCCGTAACCTTTGACGCCCTTACTAATCACTGGTGATGACAGATGCGAGGAGTGGGCCAGTAGGAGATGGACGGGGTGTTACCTCCAGCGCCAACACTATCAACAGCAGACTGCACCCCCTGGGACACAGAGATGGGCGGGCGAGGAGAGGGACATTGGTTGGCGGGCCGAGCCGGTTGAGGGCGACAGAGGAGGCCCTGCAGCAGCCTGGGGGCTTACCTGGGCTTACCTGCATCAAGTGCGCTCCAGTACCTCCAGCATGTGGATGGAACTTTGGACCTTTTCCTTTTCTTTTGTAAACGCCGCCAAAATATGACAACGGGTGCAAGGATTTCACTGTGCATTGCACGCGTGACGATAAAGAACCATTGAACCATTAATCAAGAAGCTATCAAGCTCTGCTTTAAAAATACCCAATGTCATGGCCTCTATCACCATCTGTGGCAATGAATTCCACAGATTCACTATCCTCTGGTTAAAGAAGTTCCTCCTCATCTCCCTTCTACAGGTACGTCCTTTTATTCTGACGTTCTGCCCTCTGGTCATAGACTCTCTCACTGCTGGAAACATCCTCCCAACATCCACACGATCTAGGCCTTTCATTATCCGGCAGGTTTCAATTTACGGGGATGTTGCAGGACTTGAGGGCATGAGCTACAGGGAGAGGTTGGGCTGACTAGGACTTTAATCCTTGGAGTGCGGGAGGCTGAGGGGTGATCTAATTGAGGTGTATAAAAATCATGAGGGGAATAGATAGGGTGAACGCACAAAGCCTTTTACCCAAAGTAGGGGAATCGGGAACCAGAGGACATAGGTTTTAGGTGAGAGGGGGATGATTTAATAGGTATCTGAGGGGCAACGAGGTATCTGAGGTGGGTGTATGGAACGAGCTGCCAGAGGAGGCAGTTGAGGCAGGTAATATAACAACATTTGATACTTGGCCAGGGATAGGAAAGGTTTAGAGGGATATGTGGGCAAATGGGACTCGTGTAGATGGGGTGTCTTGGTTGGCATGGGGGAGTTTTGCCGAATGGCTTGTTTCCGTGCTGTATGATTCACTCACTCTAATTACCGCAACACTATTGGTCCCACCTTCACCTTAGAAACATAGAAAATAGGTGCAGGAGGGGGCCATTCGGCCCTTCAAGCCATCACCGCCATTTATTGTGATCATGGCTGATCGTCCCCAATCAATAACCCGTGCCTGCCTTCTCCCCATATCCCTTGATTCCACTAGCCCCTAGAGCTCTATCTAACTCTCTCTTAAATCCATCCAGTGATTTGGCTTCCACTGCCTTCTGTGGCAGAGAATTCCACAAATTCACAACTCTCTGGGTGAATTATTTTTTTTCTCACCTCAGTTTTAAATGGCCTCCCCTTAATTCTAAGACTGTGGCCCCTGGTTTTGGACTCGCCCAACATTGGGAACATTTTTCCTGCATCTAGCTTGTCCAGTCCTTTTATAATTTTATATGTTTCTATAAGATCCCCTCTCATCCTTCTAAACTCCAGTGAATACAAGCCTAGTCTTTTCAATCTTTCCTCATATGTCAGTCCCGCCATCCCAGGGATCAATCTCGTGAACCTACGCTGCACCGCCTCAATTACAAGGATGTCCTTCCTCAAATTAGGAGACCAAAACTGTACACAATACTCCAGATGTGGTCTTACCAGGACCCTATACAACTACAGAAGAACCTCTTTACTCCTATACTGAAATCCTCTTGTTATGAAGGCCAACATTCCATTAGCTTTCTTCACTGCCTGCTGTACCTGCACGCCAACTTTTAGTGACTGGTGCACAAGGACACCCAGGTCTCGCTGCACCTTCCCCTTACCTAACCTAACTCCATTGAGATAATAACCTTGCTCCACTCATCAGTGGCAAGGCCAGTGGTTATTTCCCTTCGCTAGCTGCCCCTGACAATCATTACTCGATGTGCACACACAAAATGCTGGAGTCACTTAGCGGGACAGGCAGCATCTCTGGAGACAAGGAATGGTGACGTTTCGGGCCGAGCCCCTACTGTGAACGAGTAGCTTGCTCAGCCAGTTGAGCACAATTGGGTTTGGTCAGCATGGCCATGGTGGGCTGAAGGGCCTGATCTGTGCTTTATCACGCTGGAGGAACCACGCTGGTGGTCTGCCTGGCTGAGGTCTGCAGAGCTTCTGACCTGCAGGACGTTGGTGAACCAGATGTGTTGTTACAACAATCCAGTGGTTCCGCACGCACCAATGCTGGTTGTTTTTATTTTAATTCCAGATTATTAATCAAATTTAAATTCCACAGCTGCCACAGTGGGATTGGAACACATGTTTCTGGATGTCTCAGCCCACTTACTAATCCAGCAACTTAACCACTTACACCACCACCAACCAAAGTAATAGAGCATAGAGCTGCTGTCTCCCTCACTGAAGGCCCTCGGATGTCCACACACATCTCCTTTAAACTTTGTCCCTCTTTAAACGCTTCCCCTCTCACCTTAAACCTGTGCGTTCTAGTTCCTGATTCTCTTCGATTCCCCTGGGAAAAATACTCTGCGCCTTCACCTTTTCTATTCCCCCCTCATGATTTTATACACCTCTATTAGATCAGCTCTCAGCACTTTAATATTCTTCTGCACTATCTGCACCGTTCTGTTGGTGTTTTTCATTATATTTACCATTACTCTTTACCCGTTGAGCTTCATATGTGCAAGCAACTTTATTGTACCCTGGTGCATAAGATAACAAAGTCATCCAATCTGAATCTGAACCTGAATCTGAATCTGAATACAGAGAGTGGTGGACACTGCCCAATCCATCACAGGTACTGACCTCCCCACCATCGAAGGATGATCTACAGGAGGCAATAGGCAATAGACAATAGACAATAGGTGCAGGAGTAGGCCATTCGGCCCTTTGAGCCAGCATCGCCATTCAATGTGATCATGGCTGATCATTCTCAGTCAGTACCCTGTTCCTGCCTTCTCCCCATACCCCCTGACTCCGCTATCCTTAAGAGCTCTATCTAGCTCTCTCTTGAATGCATTCAGAGAATTGGCCCCCACTGCCTTCTGAGGCAGAGAATTCCACAGATTCTGACTGAAAAAGTTTTTCCTCATCTCCGTTCTAAATGGCCTACCCCTTATTCTTAAACTGTGGCCACTTGTTCTGGACTCCCCCAACATTGGGAACATGTTTCCTGCCTCTAACGTGTCCAATCCCTTAATAATCTTATACGTTTCGATAAGATCCCCTCTCATACTTCTAAATTCCAGTGTATACAAGCCTAGTCGCTCCAGTCTTTCAACATATGACAGTCAAAATGGCAGCCGGCATCATCAAAGACCCACACCACCCTGGGCACGCTCTCATCTCACTGCTACAAATCGGGAAGAAGGTACAGGAGCCTGAAAAACCTGACCCCCAGGTACAGGAACAGCCTCTTCCCAGCAACTGTCACGGTCTTGAACACTGCACAACACAAACCTCAGCAACTGTGATCTTCCACTATCGTGTCTTTCATTGCACTACGGACTTCAGTTTTGCACTATTATGGTTACATAGTATTACCGTTATTAATTTATTGTATTATGGTTCAATTAAACACCCTTGACCTGACTCTCTATATTTATCTCTGCGTTGTTGCGTTAATGGGCCTGTTAAGTTGCAGCATTGTTCTGTTGCCGGGACAAATGACAATGAAACGTTATTGACTCTTGATCTGAATTTGTGTCTGAATCCGTCTGCTTTGGGGGCAACAACTACTGAAGTGGGGTCTGCTTCAGAGGGAAGAGGTCTCACAGAGGTAAGAGCCCAAGCTCGGGAATATTTACCAGCAAGGGGGACAGGAACGGGACAAAGAGTGGCAGCAAGGTGCACCCAGTTTCGTGTCAGAGCCCGGCCCTGGAACTGAAGGCGAGGAACACAAACATTCTGGGGGCGGTTATCAGTCTCCAAATAAATGGTCTGTCACCGTAGCCGTGTTGATTAACGCTGTGATGGGTTTGCAGCCCGTCCTGGGAAATGGCAGAGATAAAGAGAGTGTGAAAGGACTGAGAGAGAGGGCGAGGGGCAAGGAATGCACTTCAGCATCTCTGCAAAGCGCGAGGAATGTCACTGAGAATTCCAGAGCAAATTCCACTTCAGTTCCACACACATGTCATTCCCATTAAACCCCCCCCCCCCCCCCCCCCCAACACCTCCCTCCCTCCCTCCCTCCCCACGCACATACACTCTTCCCAGTTCTGCTTCCAACATTGCAATGCATTTGGGGTGCAGATCGGTTCATTGCTTCATATTGCCGCCCCCCCCCCCCCTCTCCTCCCACCCCTCTCTACCCTTATCCTCACTCTGAACCATGTCCAGCTGACTCACCCTCAGTTTCCAGCAACCGAATATTAGTGTTTCCTTTGGCCTTCTGCTCGCAAGCAGAAACAGTGAATGCGGCCCTAACCCTAACAGTAGAGCCGTAGACCTGTATTGCATCTGAATAGGCCCTGCGGCCCATCTCTAACCTGGGAAAGAGCCTGCAATCATTCACGTTATCCATGCCCCTCATGATCTTGTACACCTCAATAAGATCACCCCTCAGACTCCTACACTCCAAAGAAAAATGTCCCAGGCGATCCAACCTCTGCCTGTAACTCAAGCCCCCGGCTTAGAAGGATGAGGGGGGATCTTATTGAAACATATAAGATAATTAGGGGATTGGACACATTAGAGGCAGGAAACATGTTCCCAATGTTGGGGGAGTCCAGAACAAGGGGCCACAGTTTAAGAATAAGGGGTAGGCCATTTAGAACGGAGATGAGGAAGAACTTTTTCAGTCAGAGAGTGGTGAAGGTGTGGAATTCTCTGCCTCAGAAGGCAGTGGAGGCCGGTTCGTTGGATGCTTTCAAGAGAGAGCTGGATAGAGCTCTTAAGGATAGCGGAGTGAGGGGGTATGGGGAGAAGGCAGGAACGGGGTACTGATTGAGAGTGATCAGCCATGATCGCATTGAATGGCGGTGCTGGCTCGAGGGGCTGAATGGCCTACTCCTGCACCTATTGTCTATTGTCTATTGTCTATTGTAACAGTCTGAAGAAGGGTCCCAACCCAAGACCTCACCTGTCCATGTTCTCCAGAGATGCTGCCTGACCTGCTGAGTTACACCAGCACTTTGTGCCTTTTTATAGAATTCATTGCCACAGACGGGTCTAGAGGCCAAGGCAATGGATATTTTTGAGGCAGAGATCGACAGATTCTTGATCAGTAAGGGTGTTAGGGGTTATGGGGAAAAGGCAGGAGAATGGGATTGAGAGGGAAAAATTGATCAGCCATGATTGAATGGCGGAGTAGACTTATGGGCCGAATAGTCGAATTCTGTTCCGAGAACTTATTAAATTACGAACATGAACTATTTTTGTAAACCTACATTCGCAGTTCCTCGTGTCCCTTGTGCACAAGTGTCTTGTGTCTCCAAGATATTTCCTCCGATATGCTGAAACAATGAGAAGACTGTGACAATCTATATACATGTGTAAACAATGAGTAAGCTGGTGGACTGTAGAAAGGTAACGACATCACATTTATTTTAATTAAGGGTCAGTTTCAAGATCAGAACCAGACTTGAACTGTATGTTACTCACATTCACTTGGTCTATCAAAGATGCTTGCTCCAGAACGTAAGTGTTTTTCTCGGCCCCTCTCTTTTTCAGCTTTCTCCCCCCCCACCGCCCCCCCCCCCCCCCCCCACCCTCCTACTCCATCAGTCTGAAGAAGCGTCTCGACCAGAAAGGTCACCTGTCCATTGCCTCCACAGATGCTGGCCGACCCGCTGAGTTCCTCCAGTTTTAGAGTAGTATAATTGCCTCTTCATCTCCCTCAGTCATTTGCGAACATCAAATGCTCGCTGCACTCCTCTCCTCCTTTTGAGAAGAGAATAGATTCGTTTTGTACAAATTATTTACAGATATAACGCATTCATACATTTCCTGAATCGCTTTGATATTCTCGAAGGAATTTGTGTCCCTGACATCGTTTGCATTTCCCGCTTCAAGTGACACTTCTTGCTTCAACTCTTGCGCCTGTTCTTCCCCTCTCCACTGTAATACACTCACAAACACATCACCCTGCAAAGTTCCCTTGTACGCCACTTAATTCCAGCAATAGATACACACGTACACTTCTAATTTTATCTCCTATTTCCGCCAGATATCTCTTTGTACCCACATGCTTGAGCCAGCATTGCATCTGCTGGCTTCTGAACGTCAGGTCTGTCCTGTGGTGCTAATGTTTAACTCCATCACTGTGCTCTAGTTGTTTCTCTCTCCATCATCATCAATGTCTCTCTTCCCTCAATATTTTCTTGAACTAACTGAGCAGCAGGGTGACCACTTGTGCCCTGGGAAAAAGGTTCTGACCGTCTACCCTACCTGAGAGGGCACAGCTATAAGGTGAGAGGGAAAAGTTTAATTGAGACGAACAGATAGGACCTTTTTTCCCCAGGGTGGAATTATTAAATACTGGAGGGCATGGCTGTAAGACAAGAGGGACAAAATTTAAAGGAGATGTGAGGGGGAACTTTTTTCTTTACACAGAGAGTGGTGAGTGCGTGGAACTTGCTGTTGGGGGTGGTGGTGGAGGCAGATACAATAGTTTAAGAAACTATGGATATGCAGAGAATGGAGGGATATGGATCATGTGCAGACAGATAAGGGTTGTTCTTGGCACAGACATTGTGGGCTGAAGGGCCTGTTCCTGTGCAGTATGTCATGTTTTATATTCTTCGTTCTATCGCTCGATAGATTCACACCGTGTAGATGGGGCAACTTAGTCTGTTTGGACAAGTTGGGCTGAAGGGCCTGTTTCTGTACTGTTCCGCACAACATTGGACATTTCCGCCCTGGGGTAAAGGTTCTGACTGTCTACCCTGTCGGTGAGGGCATAGCTACAAGGTGAGAGGGGGAACGTTTCATGGAGGTGTGCGGGGCAGGTTTTTTACACAGAGGGCAGTGGGTGCCTGGAATGCGCTGCCAGGCAAGATACGATAGTGGCGTTTAAGAGGCTGTCGGATAGACACATGGAAATGCAGTGAATACTGACATATGCATCATGTACAGGAAGAAGAGATCAGCTTCACTTGGCATTATGTTCAACACAAACATCGTGGGCTGAAGGGCCCGTTCCTGTGCTGTACTGTTCTATGTTCATAAGTTCATAGGTTCATAAGTTCTAGGAGCAGAATTGAGCCATTGGGCCCATCAAGTCTACTCTGCCATGGCTGATCTATCCTTCCCTCTCAACCCCATTCTCCTGCCTTCTCCCCATAACCCCTGTCACCCTCACAAATCAAGAAACTGTCAATCTCCGCCTTAGAAATATCCATTGACGGCCTCCACCGCCATCTGTGGCAATGAATTCTATAGATTCACCACCCTCTGACTAAAGAAATTGCTCCTCATCTCTTTTCTAAGGGTGTCCTTTTATTCTGAGGCTGTGCCCTCTGGTCCTAGACTCCCCCACTAGTGGAAACATTCTCTCCACATCCACTCTATCCAGGCCCATGTTCTAAGTTCTATGGAACGGTGTTGGGAGTGTTACCCAAACGATAAAGATGTTGTTGCTGCTGTAGCCCACATACAAAGGCACCACGCTAATCCCCATTCCCCCTAACCACTGGCCCAGTACTTGGTGGATAGAAAGCACTTAGTGCCTGAGATTGACTCTTTAAAGAGAGCCCTGATGCAAAGATTCCCTCTTTAAGGCAACCAAATAAACACTGACGATTTGCAAACACTGTCCGCAAAAAGGTTAAAAGACAGATGTCTGCTAATGTTGCGTATGTGTGGTTCTGGGGGTGGGGGGCGGGTGGGGGGGAGGGAGGGGAGGGGAACATTATAGGACCTCCAGTAACAGCGGCTAGTTGTAATATTGAATGGGAAAACAATTAAGTGTCTTTGAGGATGAGACAAACACAAGCAGCAGTCGGCAATCAACCGTAGCCTGCTCTCTCTCTTCCTTCCATTCCTCTCTTCTCATGTTGCCCCTAATCTCTTCTCTCTTTATCTTGTGGTGTACTCTCTCTATCCCCTAAACTAATCCCATCTATTATGCACAGTCTTTGGTTTATATTTGCATTATTGTGGTTGGCCAGTGTTCCTGATCATTAGTTTATTGTACTATTGATATTTTTGTTTGTTGTTGCGTTAGTGGGCCCGTTAAGTTGCAGCAAGTAAGAATTTAATTGTTCTGTTGCCAGTACCCATGACAATTCAACACCCTTGACTCTTGACTGCCTACACATGTCTCTCTACCACTGTGGAAATGCTACATAGCTGTTGTATCTGCCTCCACCACCCCCCCCCCCCCCCCCCCCCCCCCTGGCAGCACGCACCGGGCACCCACCACCCTCTGTGTAAAATACATGGCCCACACATCTATATAGTAAAACTCTCGTTTGTTTGTTTGTTTGTTGCTGAACTACAGCCAAAACGGTACAAGATAGCATGACAATTTTAGGCCCACCTTACTCACCGTCGTCCCTTTGGTGCTAATGGAAGAAGTTTCATTGAAACTACTAGGTTAATTCCCGGAATGGCGGGACTGTCATATGTTGAAAGACTGGAGTGACTAGGCTTGTATACACTGGAATTTAGAAGGATGAGAGGGGATCTTATCGAAACGTATAAGATTATGAAGGGGTTGGACACGTTAGAGGCAGGAAACATGTTCCCAATGTTGGGGGAGTCCAGAACAAGGGGCCACAGTTTAAGAAATAAGGGGTAGGCCATTTAGAACTGAGATGAGGAAAAATGTTTTCAGTCAGAGAGTTGTGAATCTGTGGAATTCTCTGCCTCAGAAGGCAGTGGAGGCCAATTCTCTGAATGCATTCAAGAGAGAGCTAGATAGAGCTCTTAAGGATAGCGGAGTCAGGGGGTATGGGGAGAAGGCAGGAACGGGGTACTGATTGAGAATGATCAGCCATGATCACATTGAATGGCGGTGCTGGCTCGAAGGGCCGAATGGCCTCCTCCTGCACCTATTGTCTATTGTCTATTGAAATCGGTGTTATTTTTTAAAAATTATTCACATTTTAAAGTTTAAATCTATCTCCTAGGGAGGGGGGGGAGGGAGGTTGGGGGGGGAGGAAGGATAAAGGGGGTTGAGGGGGATGGAGTGGAGGGAGTGGAAGGGGAATGGGAGGAGGGGGAGGGGAGAGGGGGACGAGATCTCCATTAAACTTTGCCTCTCTCACCTTAAACCTCTGCCCTCGAGTTTTTGACATTTCCATCCAGGAAGAAAGACCCTGATTGTCTGCCCTTTTATCTTCCACTCTCTCTGGATTTGTTTCAATATGTTCTCTCATCTTCCTCGCTCGCTTCCTTTCACTTTCACCCTCATCTCTCTCAGCTCTCTCCTCCCACTTTTGCGCACTTTATACTCTTTTTATCTCTCTTTCCTCTTTGTCTCTCCCACTCTCCTCTCTCGTTCTCTCTCCTTCTCATTCTACTCCTCCCTTTCCTATTCTTTCTCTCCATCTCTCTCCCTCCATCTCTCTCTTTCGCTCTCCCTCATTCTCTCTCCATCTCTCTCTCTCCCTCATTCTCGATATTTCTCTCTCTCCCTCTGCCTCTCTCCGGCTCCCTCCCTACTCCCTCCCTCCCTCCCTCCCTCCCTCCCTCCCTCCCTCCCTCCCTCCCTCCCTCCCTCCCTCCCTCCCTCCCTCCCTCCCTCCCTCCCTCCCTCCCTCCCTCCCTCCCTCCCTCCCTCCCTCCCTCCCTCCCTCCCTCCCTCCCTCCCTCCCTCCCTCCCTCTCCCTCTCCCTCTCCCTCTCTCTCTCTCTCTCTCTCTCTCTCTCCCTCCCCCTCTCTCCCTCTCTCTCCCTCTCCCTCCCCTCCCCCTCCCTCCCTCCCTCTCTCTCTCTCTCTCTCTTCCCTCTCTCTCTCTTCCCTCCCTCTCTCTCTTCTCCCTCCCTCCCTCCCTCCCTCCCTCCCTCCCTCCCTCCCTCCCTCCCTCCCTCCCTCCCTCCCTCCCTCCCTCCCTCCCTCCCTCCCTCCCTCCCTCCCTCCCTCCCTCCCTCCCTCCCTCCCTCCCTCCCTCCCTCCCTCCCTCTCTCTCTCTCCCTCTCTCTCCCTCTCCCTCTCCCTCTCTCTCCCTCCCTCCCTCTCTCTCTCCCCCCCCCCCCTCTCTCTCTCTCTTCCCTCTCTCTCCCTCTCTCTCTCTCTTTCCCCCTCCCACTTTATTTCAAACCTCCCTCTCCCACTTTGGATAGCATCCAGCCCCTTCAGACGATACAATTATTTCTCTCTGCTGTTATTCTACTTTCTCCTGCGTTTGAATTCCAGTCTTGAGCTGTGATGTCTGAACAGTTGCAGAGGAATCGCTCAGCCTCAGTTCAAAGCCAATGTCCTATTCCCTGTTGGAATCCAGCTTTAAGTACTTTACCTTACTGCTAACTTTGCAAATTTTTTTTGTTGCAAACTAACTTTTGCAATTTTCAAGTTCAAAAAATGCTCCAATCACAAGATATAAACCTAAGCAACCCCAAGCAAGGGAAAGCATGCGAATCGAGGTTATAAAGTAGACTTGTGTGTCTGTCATTGATATCAAACGCTTTGTGTGTATGGTGTATGTCTCTGGTGGTGGTTGTGCTGGCAAAACCATCACACGTCCCCGTCCCACACACACAAAGGGGATGAATGATCTGTTGATGGAGGTGATGGATGATCGATGAATGTTGGCCCAGAACTCTGGAGCGAGCGAGCCGTGCTCTTGCAGAGCCTCCTGTCATGTTTTATCGCCCGGACAAACAAGCAGACAATTTTAACATGTCATCCCAACAAGAGCGGCTGGGGTTTATGGTGCAGGCTCTGGGTGGGTCTTGTGACAGCAGGCAACAAGCAAGAGTCAAGAATCTGACCCGAAACGTCGCCTATCCATTCCCTCCACAGATGCTGCCTAACCCGCTCAGTTAGAAACATAGAAACAAAGCAAATAGGTGCAGGAGTAGGCCATTCGGCCCTTCAAGCCAGCACTGCCATTCAATATGATCATGGCTGATCATCCAAAAGCAGTTCCTCGTTCCTGCTTTCTCTCCATATCCCTTGATTCCGTTAGCTCTAAGAGCTGTATCAAATTCTCTGTTGAAAACATCCAGTGAATTGGCCTCTACCACCTTCTGCTGCAGAGAATTCCACAGATTCATAACTCTCTGGGTGAAAAGGTTTTTCCTCATCTCAGTCCTAAATGGTCTACCCCTTGTTCTTAAACTGTGACCCCAGGTTCTGGACTCCCCCAACATTGGGAACATTTTTCCTGCATCTAGCCTGTCCAATCCCTTAAAATTTTTAAATATTTCTATAAAGCATTCCTCCAGCACTGTGTTTCATGCAAGAGAGTCAGGAGGGTGGTGGGTATATGGGGCGAGCTGCCAGAGGAGGTAATTGAGGCAGGGATTATAATTACTTTGAAAAGACACTTGGATGGGTACCTGGATAGGACTGGTTTACAGGGATAAGGGCCAAATGCTAAATAGTTATTGCATGGCTGATGAGGATAACAGGTGCACAAAATCATGAGAGGCATAGATCAGGTAGATGCACATAGTCTCTTGCCCAATGTAGGGGAATAGAAAACCAGAGGACATAGATTTAAGGTGAAGGGAGAAAGATTTAATAGGAACCTACGGGGTAACTATTTCACACAAAAGGTGGTGGGTGTATGGAGCAAGCTGCCAGAGGAGGTAGTTGAGGCAGGTACATTTGCAACGTTGAAGAAACATTTAGACAGGTGCATGGATAGGGTACGTTGAGAGGAATATGGGTCAAATGCAGGCAAGTGGGATTAGTGTAGATGAGGCATGTTGGTCATTGCAGACAAGTTGTGCCGAAGGTCCTGTTTCCACACCGTATGACTGAATGACTTTATGACCTTGGTACACGTGATAATAATAAACCTTAACCTAACCCTAAACCTAACCAGGGGCGCAGCGGTAGCATTGCTGCATTACAGCGAATGCAGCGCCGGAGACCCGGGTTCGATCCCGACTACGGACGCCGTCTGTACAGAGTTTGTACGTTCTCCCCGTGACCTGTGTGGGTTTTCTCCGAGATCTTCGGTTTCCTCCCACACTCCAAAGACGTACAGGTATGCAGGTGAATTGGCTTGGTAAATGTAAAAACTGTCCCTAGTGGGTATAGGATAGTGTCAATGTGCGGGGATCGCAGGTCGGCGCGGACCTGGTGGGCCGAAAGGGCCTGTTTCCGCGCTGCATCTCTAAACTAACTTAAACCCTGAGGTAAGATTACAACCAAAGAGAGGGCCTTCACTCGTGACTTTTGTCAGCTTCTAGCTCAACCTTTGCAGTGCGCCTTAGAGCGGCTAGGTAGGCGAGAGATCCACACCCCTCCCTCTCAGCCACCAACAAGGTCATAAGGGTCAAGGACGCCATGAATGTTCACAGTCTTTCTCCCCAGAGAAGATGGTTCGAAAACTAAAGGGCACAGGCTTTTAATTTTAACTTTAGACTTTTAGACTTTACTTTGGACTTTCGACACACAGCACGTCAACAGGCTCTTCGGCCCACTGAGTACGCGCTGACCAGCGATCACTCCGTACACTAACACTATCCTACACACTAGGCATAATTTACAATTTTACCAAAGCCAATTAACCTACAAACCTGTACGTCTTTGGAGTGTGGGTGGAAACCGGAGCGCCCGGAGAAAACCCACGCAGTCACAGGGAGAACGAACAAACTCCGTGCAGACAGCATCCGTGGTCAGGATCGAACCTGGGTATCTGGCGCTGTAAAATGGCAACTCTACCGCTGCACCACTGTTCCGCCCTAAGAGGGGGTCTTAAAGAGGGGTCTCAGGGGCGACCTTTTCACTCAAAGGGTAGTCTGTATCTGGAACGAGCTACCAGAAGAAGCTACAGAAGCCGACACAATGATGACATTTGGGACCGATGTATGGATAGGAAGGGTTTAGAGAGATACGGACCAAACGCAGGCAAATGCCTCACAGCACCAGAGACCCGGGTTCGATCCTGACTACGGGTGTTGTCTGTACGGAGTTTATACGTTCTCCCTGTGACCACATGGGTTTCCCCAGGTGCTCCTCTTTCCTTCCGCACTCCAAAGACGTGCAGGTTTGTAAGTCAATTTGGTTTCAGAAAAAAATAGTCAATTGTCCCCAGTGTGCACGATAGTGCCAGTGTACGGGGATGGCTAGTCGGCGTGGACTCAGTAGGCCGAACGGCCTGTTTCCATGCTCTATCTCTAAACCAAACTAAATTAAATGGGACTAGCCAATAATACCAACTTGGTCGGCATGGACAAGGCGGGCTGAAGGGCCTGTTTCCATGCTGTACAGCTTTGGACTCTGTGAACACCTCACCTCTGGCTGACACCAGCCATGTCCTCGTTAACAGGCGCGTGCTCGGGGCTGTGCGGGTGATTTAAGAGTCAGTGGGGGTGGCAAATTAAACAGGGCCAGGCCGCGCGGTGGTGGGTTGTTGGGGGTGGGGTTAGCCAGGTTGATTCAGGCCTGCTCTTTCCCCCCTTCACTCCCCGGGGAGCCCGACCACATGTAGGCTTGTCCCTGTCTAAACTGTGCTGTCAAGTTTATGCCGGAGTGTGTCAGGTATCTGTGGGGTCAGACGACAGCTGGCCAATGGAGAAGGTCGGCCGTGGCCAGGGCCTGACTAAATGCAGTTGTCTCCACTGACCTGACCCTTCACTCTCCACCTTCGGCCTGCCCACAGCTGTTCTCAGCTGCCCTCAGTACCATTAGTGGGGTGTGAGGTGTTGGGGGGGGAGAGGGTTGTTAAAGAGGTTAGGCAGCGTGCCACCACACACACCCCTGTTAACAAAGTCACACCAGCCTGTTAATCAATGCTGTGTGGCAACTTCACCAGGAAGAGTCATTCTGGGAGGCAGTAATCAGCGGCAACAGTAGCCAAGGGTACCACCTTACCCACACCTACGGGTTACCACACACACGTGTGACCCCCCTACCACACTAATGGATCACACCATACCACACTAATGGGTCACCACTCTACCCACACCAATGGATCACCACTGTACCACACTAATGGGTCACCACTCTACCCACACCAATGGATCACCACTGTACCACACTAATGGGTTACCACTCTACCCACACCGATGGATCACCACTGTACCACACTAATGGGTCACCACTCTACCCACACCAATGGATCACCACTGTACCACACTAATGGGTCACCACTCTACCCACACCGATGGATCACCACTGTACCACACTAATGGGTCACCACTCTACCCACACCAGATTACAACCCTACAACGTATCTTTCCAATAAGCTCCAACCCAACAACCTAGGTGCCACGGTGGCGCAGCGGTAGATTTGCTGCCTTACAGCACCAGAGAGCCGGGTTCGATCCTGACTATGGGTGCTGTTTGTGTGGAGTTTGTACGTTCTCCCTGTGATCATGTGGGTTTTCTCCGGGTGCTCCAGTTTCCTCCCACATCCCCAAGATGTACACGTTTTTCGGTCAATTGGCTTTGGTAAAATTGTCCCTACTGTGTGGGACAGTGTAGGGGGCGATCGCCGGTCGGCGCGGACTTGCTGGGCCGAAGGGCCTGTTTCCGCACTGTATCTCTATAGTCTAACTCCATCCACACCAACTGGGTTCCCCTCATTGAGGTGCAGGTTGGAGAATTGCAGTAAACAGCTCTGTCCAAGATCAAAAGAAATTGCAGAGATTTATGATGTAGCCCAGTCCATCACACAGACCAGACTCCCCACCATTGACTCCATCTACACTTCACGCTGCCTCAGGAAAGCAGTCGACATAATGAAAGAGAGTGTCTACCACTCTCAGTAATCTCCTTTGTTGCTGGGTGTTCAGGGAGAGTGTGGGATGCTCCACTACACAGTCAGCCCTGGATTGTACGAATCTGTCCGATGATGGATGGATCCAGGGAACTGTGGATTCCCATCAGACTGGAGTCAATCCTGGACACATGGCGCTGGAGTAACTCAGCAGGTCAGGCAGCATCTTTGGAGAACAGGGATAGGTGACGCTTCGGGTCGGGACCCGTCTTCAGAGTCAGTGCTGGAGTTGGTGGACCTTACCTGGGCTGCTTGGATCTCTCTCCATGATCCCTTTGCCCGAGACGATCCCAGGGAGTCTGAGACCACTCCCTGTGAACGGAGGGCTGGTCTCGTGTGCCCTGGGTAGACAAGGGCACACGTCACTCCCGCCTTTGATCCTAGCGGCTGCCTCGTGCCCAGAGGACGGGGGGGGGGCTGGAAAAATGGCCTCTTAACGGATGATCAGAAACCAAACATGGCCTGAGTATCAAAGTGAACAGAGAGTTTTGTGTGAGGTCTCGGAGTCAGAGTCAGCTCCCCAGGGTCGGACCGGAGGCAAGCTCATTACTGGCTGAGGAGAAATCGGGAAAAGGGATAATGCACCAGGATGTAAGCGGTGAACATGACAATGTGCAGCTGTATTATTTAATGAATTGCCCAGATGTTTGAGAGAGGTTTGATGCAGGGGATCACGGCAAAGACGGGATGTGCAAGGCTGGGGGAGGGTGGGGAATGCTAACCTCATTCATTCACAGATCTGCTACCTCGGGAACTCCCCACTCAGTGCAATGCTTGCAACAGCTTTGCTGGATCCCAAGTGGGACTGGGATAAGTGACTAAAGCCAAACTTCAAACACTGGCCCAAAACTAGCTACCCTCTTCTCCCCCATCTACAGGCAACTATCTGCAGTCCTAAATCCCAAGTTGTCTTCCTCTGTGGTAGATATTGCCTGGTCCATCGGAGGTACTGACCTCCCTACCATCGCTGCTCCATCACGGGTTCTGACCTCCCCACCATCAAATGCTAACCCACATGTCCCTCTAAAGGAACAATGACATTCTTACTTGCAGGTAGACACAAAATGCTGGGGCAACTCAGCGGGTCTGGCAGCATCTCGGGAGAGAAGGAATGGGTGACGATCAAAGGGATCTACAGGAGGTGCTGCCTCAAAAGGGCAGCCAGCATCATCAAAGACCCACATCAACCTGGCCATGCTTTCACCTCGCTGCTACCATCGAGAAGGTGGTACATGAGCCTGAAAACCGTGACCTCCAGGATCAAGAACAGCTTCTTCCCAGCAACCATCAGGCTCTTGAACACTGCACAACATTAAGCTCAGCAACTGTGATCTTCTATGGACTGTGCCTTTGGTTGCACTGCGGACTGTGGTTTTGCACTGTTAAGGTTACCTATTATAACTGACTAATCATTTATTGCATTATTGATTATTAGATATGTCTCTGTGTTGTTGTATTAATCAGCCTATAAAGCTGCAGGAAGTAAGAATGTAGGGGAAAAAAAACTGCAGATGCTGGTTTAAATCGAAGGTAGACACAAAATGCTGGAGCAACTCTGCGGGTCAGGCAGCATCTCGGGAGAGAAGGAATAGGTGGCGTTTCGGGTCTGAAGAAGGATCTCAACCCGAAACGTCACCCATTCCTTCTCTCCCGAGATGCTGCCTGACCCGTTGAGTTGCTCCAGCATTTTGTGTCTACCTGCAAGTAAGAATGTCATTGTTCGTTTAGAAGGACATAGGCCAAATGAAGGCAAATAGGACTATAGGGCAACTGTGTGGCAAATTCATTGCCACAGATGGCTGTGGAGGCCAAAGTCTGGATATTTTCAAGGTGGAAATTGACAGATACTTGATTGGTAAGGGTGTCAGGGGTTACGGGGAGAAGGCAGGAGAATTGGGTTGAGAGGGAAAAATAGATCAGCCATGATGGAATGGCAGAGTGCTTTTGATGGGCCAAATGGCCTAATTCTGCTCCTATGGCTTACAAACCTATGAATGTATGTCCTTGTACGAGTCCGCGTCGCTTCCTGGAAGCTTCCTCCAAGGACGAAGTCGAGGAACGGAGGGGGGCAGTTGGAGAATAAGAGGGAGTGTCAGAGAATGGAGGAGATTGAACAGCCATGATGGAATGGCGGAGTAGATTCGATGGACCAAATGTCCTACTTCTGTTCCTTTGAGTTATGAACATGGTCGGCATAGACGAGTCGGGCCCAAAGGGTCTATTTCCATGCTGCATGACTCTACGGCTCCATACACCCACGATCCCTCCAACAGCTCCAACTCAGCTCAATCTTACCTCATCTCCACCAACATGTCCCCTCAACACATCCCACACACTAATAACCATCCCTACCCGTACCGCTACCTCACCTCTAGTGGGTTAGCATATGATGAGCGTTTGACAACACTGGGCCTCTACTCGCTGGAGTTCAGAAGGTTGAGGGGGGACCTCATTGAAACTTACAGAATAATGAAAGGCATAGATAGAGTGAATGTGAAAAGGATGGCGGGAGAGTCTAGGCCCAGAGGTCATAGCCTTCAAGGGCGCTCTAGAAAAGAGGTGAGGAGGAACTTCTTTATTCAGAGGGTAGTTAATCTGTGGAACTCATTGCCACAAGAGGGCTGTGGAGGCCTAGTCAATGGATATTCTTATGGCAGAGATAGACAAATTCTTGATTAGACCGGGCGTCAAGGGTTATGGGGAGAAGTCAGGAAAATAGGATTAGGAGGCAGAGATCAGCCATGATAGAATGGCGGAGTGGACTCGATGGGCTGAATGGCCTAGTTCTACCACTATAACTTGTGTGAACTTGTGTGAACACACGTATAACCCACACCATGCTCCATCCTTCCCTCCAGACCCAACCCACTTTGACGAGAAGGTTTGCAAACTTGAAGGATGTTCTTAATGAGGCAACGGATGCATTGGAGTGAGATCTTTCAATGGAAGAGTGAATGAACTGAACCAGATGACATATTTTAATACATAACTGTTGACCTGCTGCCCTCCAAGAACTCGCGGGACAAGATTCAGAAGAACCGGGACGATTCTACAAAATAAGCTGGTACCTAACACCCAATCGTATGAACATTAAATACGAGCCAGCGGTGCTGGCACAAAGGGCCAAATGGCCTCCTCCTGCACCTATTTTCTATGTTTCCAATTTCAAGTAAAACCCCCTACCCCTCTCTTTCTCCTGCCCCTCAATCCCAGTGTGCACATATTTCTCCCATCTCCCCCCCAGTCACCCAATTCATTTCTTGTCCTCCGTACACTCATCTCCCCCAAGACCCCATTTCCCTTTTATCTCCCCTTCTTTCACCTCTTCCCCCATCCCCTTCCACCCATATCCCTCCCTCCAGCTTTACATTTCACTCATCTCCCTGTCACCATTTTGCCTCCTTTTCACCTCCAGCCATACTCCACCCATCTGCCAACCAACCCCCCTCCCCCTCACCTATATCCACCTATCACTTGCCCAGGCTTTGCCCCATCCCCCACCTCTCTTTTCAAGCTTTCTCCCCCAACTGCATCAGTCTGTAGAAGGTTTACAACCCGAAACGCTGCCTGTCCGCTCCCTCCACAGATGCTGCCTGACCAGCTGAGTTCCTCCACCACTTTGGATTTTGATAAATTAATGGGTGGCGTGTTGGTGGGACTGAAAATCCCGACTTGGCATGTTGGTGTGCGGCTCTTGGCTTCACTTGAACATTCCCGAGTAAACATTTTACTCACCTTCTCTGGAATGTTGGCTCTGTTTTGTCTCATGGATCATCGGATCCAAAAAAAGAAAAAGAAAAATTTCCAGAGGATTTGAAAGAGGAGATAGTCTGACCACCCAGTGAGGCTGAGATCAAGCCAGGCACCTGCACTGGCTGGTGAGGCTCAAAGATCCCGTCTGCCTCCCGTAAACACTGGACCGGCCAAGTCAGCCTTCACACACAAGCAACTGCAGGTGCTGCAATCTGGCGTACAACGCAAAAGTGCTGGAGTAACTCAGAGGGTCAGGCAGCATCTCTTGGAGGACATGGATTGGCATTTGGAGTATTATGAGCAATTATGGGGCCCTACATCTGAGGAAGGATGTGCTGGCCTTGGAGAGGGTCCAGAGGACGTTTACGAGAAGGATCCTGGGGATGATTGTGTTAAGGTATGATGAGCATTCGACGGCTCTGAGCCTCACTGGGGTTTAGAACAATGATGGGGGACCTCATTGAAACTTACCAAATAGTGAAAGGCCTGGAGAGGGTGGCTGTGGAGTGGATGTATCCACTAGTGGGAGAGTGTATGAGCAGAGGGCACAACCTCTGTGAACCTACCTTTAGAAAGGAGATGAGGAAGAATTTCTTTAGTCAGACTGCAGTGAATATGTGGAATTCATTGCCATAGACAGCAGTGGTGGGTGTCATTGGGTATTTTTAAGGCAGAAATTGGCATATTCTTGATTAGTACGGGTGTCAAAGTTGCGGGGAGATAGCAGGAGAATGGGGTTGAGCGGGGAAGATAAATCAACCATGAGTGAATGGTGGAGTAGACTCAATGTGCTGAATGGGCTCCTATGGCATGAACTAATGGACTTATGAGATGACGTTTTGGGTCAGGACCATTCTTCAGCTTGACTGTCGGGTTGTGGGGGGGGGGGGAAGAAAACTGGAAGAGAGGTGGGGGCAGGACGAGGCCTGGCGAGCGATGGGTGGATACTGGTGAGGGAGGTTTGATGAGCAGATGCCTGGACAAAGGCTGGACAAAAGACAAAAAGTGGTGAGATAAAGGAATAAGGAGGAAAGAGGTGCGAATTGTGAAGCGAGAGGAATGAATACAGGTGGAAATAAGGAACTGCAGATGCTGGTTTACAAGAAAAACACAGTGCTGGAGCAACACAGCGGGCCAGGCAGCTGCCAGAAGACGTAGTTGATGGGGGTACTATCACGTAGCTTAAAAGATATTAAAAGATGATTGTGGACTTCAGAAGGGCTAAACATCCAAGGACGTACGCGCCACTGGAGATAAATGGGTCTACTGTGGATAGGGTGAGCAGTTTTAAATACTTGGGAGTCCGCATCACAGCGGATCTGACATAGGCAACGCACGCTGCCGTACTGGTGGGTAAGGCAAAGCAGCGCCTTTACCACCTTAGACAACTGAGGAAATTCAGAGTGTCTCTGAGGATCCTTCATTGCTTCTACTCTGGGGCTGTAGAGAGCATCCTGTCCGACAACATTACAGTCTGGTTTGGGAACAGCTCTGCCCAGGACAGGATGGCCCTGCAGAGAGTAGTGCGTTCGGCAGAATGCACCATGGGAACTACACTCGTCCCCCTGGAGGACCTATACATCAGGAGGTGCAGATCCAGAGCAAGCAAGATCATGAGGGACCCCTGCCACCCCAGTAACGGACTGTTCCAGATGCTACGGTCAGGCAAACGCCTCCGCTGTCACGCTATGAAACAGAGAGGATGAGACGGAGTTTCTTCCCACAGGCCATCAGGACTGTCAACTTTTATAACTCCAGAGACTAAATTTTTGTCTACACTATAGTAACTTATTAACTTTATTTATATGCTGTAACTGTAATTCTTTTTTGTGCACAATCCGCAGGCATTGCCACTTTCATTTCACTGCACATCGTGTATGTGTATGTGGCAAATAAACTTGACTTGACTTGACTTGATATTTGGACTGGGGCATGGATAGAAGGGTTCAGGGGATATGGGGCAATTGCAGGCAAACGGGTCTAGCGCCATGTGCCAACTTGTGGAAACAAGGAACTGAGGGTGCTGGTTTATTTTTTTAAAAGACACAAAGTGCTGGAGTAACCCGGCGGTTCAGGCAGCATCTCTGGAGAAGATGGATAGGCAACATTTCGAGGCGGGGCCCTTCTTAATGCAGCCTCTATCTTCAGAGGTGGGAAACCCACATGCCAGCTGTATAATCGAGAGTCAGAGACCAATAAATGCTCTTCAGGGCAGGGGGAGACACGAGAGCCGAGTTCATTGTCAGGTGCACAGGTGAGGTCCAGGTCCAATGGAAAGTGCAAACTCCATGCAGACAGCAGCCGCAGTCAGGATCGAACCCGGGCCTCTGGCGCTGTGAGGCATTAACTGCACCGCTGCGCCACCATATGCCCCTTGAAACCTTGTCCAACCCTCGTTCATGTCCCTGCCCCCGAACCTAGTTGTGGCCCGGTTGGGACGGTGGTCCAAGCAGCTCCGATGGTCTCTGCCAGGGAACCCTGCCCACAGCAAGCTGGACATTCTTCTAACTTTCCTCTGATTCTGAGCTCAGTCGTAACTCACAGCTGGAAGTATAAAGGGGCCATTGACGGCGGGGGAACAGCGCATCGTTTAATGAAGAATTGTCTGCTCAGCCGGCCCCGAGATGGGAATAGACAAGGCTGCAACACCAGTCAGTCAGTCTCTGCAAGCTCCGCAGTTTATGTTGCAGGGCAGAGAATTGATAAGTGGTTTAGCGTTGTGCGTGGACACGGGGTGCGATCTGCCTCTCACAAGCTGCAGAAACATTTATTACAGCCGTAGAGGTGACTCCTCAGTGACCTCTCCCTCTCCGGGGACAGCTTTACTGTCATCGAGGGCATTGCTGAAGTATGGCTCTGTACACGTTCCCCCATCGCACTGGGCTGCGCGGTCACCTCAAAGAAAACTCACCGCCCTACTCTTCATTGTGTGTGTGTGCGTGTGCGTGTGCGTGTGTGTGTGTGCGTGTGTGTGTATGATTGTGTGTGTATGTGTGTGTGGATGTGTGTGTGGATGTGTGTAAGTGCATGTGTGTGTGGATGTGTGTGTGTGGGCGTGTTAGTGTGTGTGTGCATGTGGATATGTGCATATGTGTGAGAGTGAGTGTGTGAGAGAATGCGTGTGTACGTGTGTATGCGCATGTGCACGTGCATGTTTGTGTGTGTGTATGTATGTGTGTAAGTGCATGTGTGAGGGCGTGTGTGTGCATTTGTGAGTGTGTGTGTGTGCATATGCTTGTGTATGTGTGTGCATGTGTGTCTGTGTGTCTGTGTGTGTATGTGTGCGTATATGTGTGCATGTGAGTGTGTGCATGTGTATGTGTGCATGTGCATTTGTGAGTGCATGCGCGTGTGTGTGTGCATGTGCGTGTGTGTGTATGCGTGCATGTGCATGTGTGAGTGCATGTGTGTGTGTGTGTGTATGTCCGTGTGTGTGTGTGTGTATGTGTATGTGTGCATGTGCATGTGTGAGTGCATGCGTGTGTGTGTGTGTGTGTGTGTGTGTGTGTGTGTGTGTGTGTGTGTGTGTGCATGTGCGTGTGTGTGTGCGTGTGTCCATGTGTGTGTGATGATCCAGGGCTCACTCCTGTGACACTGCCCCAGTCCGCACATAGCCATACAGAACATCCTCACAAAAATCAACAAACATAATCAAAAACCTTTCCCACCTTCTCCCTCCCTCTTCTCCCCACTTACATTGGGCAGAACGTAGAACAGTACAGCACAGGAACAGGCCCTTCAGCCTGCAATGTCTGTGCTGAACATGATGCCAAGACCAACTCTTATCTGCCTGCACATAATGAACAGCCAGGTTCAGGAGCAGCTTCTTCCCAGAACCATCAGGCTGTTAAACACGACAACCTCCTAATAAGCTCCAAACATTGTGGACCTACCTGGACCTGGGGAATTATTTCAGACTTTGCACTACTATTGTCTATTTATTTGTCTGTTTTTTTAATCTATACTGAACTTACTTTTGTTGTTTATTCGAGGTTTTACAGAGTACGATGTTTACATATCTGTTGTGTCGCTGCAAGGAAGAATTTGATTGTTCCGTTTCGGGACATATGACAATAAAACACTCTCTGTACACTCTCTCTATCTCTCTCCCTCTCTCTCTCTCTATATATATATATACACACACACACACACACACATATATATATATATATATATATATATATATATATATATATATATAGATACAGATGCACATATATACACACACACACATATATATATATATATAGATACACATGCACATACACGCACACACACACATATATATATATACATACACACACACATATATATACGCGCACACACACACACACACACATATATATAGCTCCATCCCTGCATATCCAAGTGCCCATCCATAATACAGAATCCAGAAGGTACAGAAGCTTGAAAGCACGCACCACCAGACTCAGGAACAGCTTCTTCCCCTCTGTGATCAGGCTTCTGAACGGTCCTTCCATAAGCTGGGGTACTGTCCGATTCAGCTCTACCCCATTACGGACATTGGACTTTGTCGGTGGAACTGATGCGCTACAATGCTGAGAACTATATTCTGCACTCTGTGTATTTCCCCTTTGCTCTACCTGTTGTACTTGAGATTGGCTTGATTGTATGGTATTATCTATTTGACTTGAGAGCAATGTAAACAAAAGCTTTTCGCTGTGCCTCGGTACACGTGACAATAATAAACCTGGACCTAAACCCGAGGGGCACAGGCTGCTGGAGGCAGTTAAATGGGCCATTAACACAAGGGGAGGGCTTTCTAGAGTTTAAAAAAATAATTTGCAAGAGAGAAAACAAACAAGCAAGTCAAAGGAGATCAAAAGAAGCCGGGGGATCACTAAGACACCCCAACAGGCAAAGTGGGCTGCCTTTCTGGAGGCTGAATATTTACAAGAATTGTACTTTTTTAATGCTCTTTTGCTCAAATGACCAGGGATTCCACGTGAGTATAAAGGCCTGGTAATATAAAGCATCAAAACACTCCAAGTGTTAGCAGGGGTTGTCTCTTTTATATGAGTTTCCTGGCAACTGTTGGCCACCCAGCTTCTGGGCACAAAGAGTCTCAAGAATTTGAACAATTCAAAGGCCTTTTAAACTATTCTGTTTGACTGCTGAGCAGGCTTGCACCACAAGACCTGATGTAACAGCTAACAGCCCAGCTGTGCACCGTGCTTACAAACATTTAGCACATTCTCCTGAAATGTCTGCTATTTTACCCAAGACATTGCCTCATTATCTATAAACAGCACCACCTCCCTGTCTCAAACTAATATCATTCTCAGGTGTTTATGAGTCCGACATCAGAGGACGAGAGATCAAAGAAGCATTATTCCATTTTTTAAAAGAAAAATTCTCTCTTATTTATTTTTCCTCTAGTCCTGCCACGTGCCCAACGAACGTGGACGGCTGCCTCGGCAAAGAAGTGTTTAGCAGAGGTGCAATGGTTAAAGTAGTCTGTAGCACAGAGCGGCTTGTCCAAGTCTTTGGCCAATGTTAATATACAACCACTTTCATCTGCGAACAGGTGTCAGGCTCTCTGGCTGGGATCAGACTCAGAGCTCGATCAGCGAAGGCTACTGTCCAGGTCCTAAAATAAGTTTAGTGAAGACAGGAGAGACTTTAGATGCTTGGATCTTGAGCAAGACACAAAGTGCTCAGTGCTTTAGTTTAGACTTTAGTTACAGCGCAGAAACAACCCCCCCAAGTCCGTGCCGACCAGCGATTACCCCCTACGCTAGCACTATCCTACACATGAGAGATCATTTTCAATTTACAGAAGCCAATTAATCTACAAACCTCCATGTCTTTGGGATGTGCGAGGAAACCAGAGCACCCGGAGAAAACCCACGCGGTCACAGGGAGAACGTACAAACTCTGTACAGGCAGCATCTGTAGTCAGGATCGAACCCGGGTCTTTGGCGTTCGAAGGCAGCAACTCTACTGCTGTGCCACTGTGCCGCACTAATTGTACGCTACACTGCAGCAATCAAAGAAAGAAACCGGAGCCAGTGATAGTCTGAAGAAGGGTCTCGACCCGAAACATCACCCATTCCTTCTCTCCAGAGATGCTGCCTGTCCCGCTGAGTTACTCCAGCTTTATGTATCTATCTACAGTCATAATGGGTTCTGTTTGTGGCAGAGAGAGATGTCTAACATGGGAGTGCAGGAAGGAACTGCAGATACCGGTTTATACTGAAGATAGACACAAAATGCTGGAGTAAATCAGCGAGTCAGGCAGCATCTCTGGAGAAAAGGAATAGTCTTGTTTACGTGTAATTGGCCATATCCCTCTAAACCTTCCCTATCCATGTACCCATCCAAATATCTTTTCATGCATTTAATATATTTTAAATGCTGTCATAATACCTCCCTCAACTACCTCCTCCGGCAGCTCGTTCCATACTTAGATCTAGGTCCCCAGCAGAATAAAAATAAACCTGTTGGAGGAATGCTGTGGGCCAGGCAGCATCTGTGGAGCAGAGTGGGAGGTGATGATTCAGGTCTGATACAAGACTCTTGAGAGATAGGAGGGGAGATAACCTTTATAAAGGGGTTAGAGGGAGGGGTGAAGTAGGCGCAGGCAGTGAGAGGTAGGATCAGGTGAGGATGGGGTTGGTGGACAGCTGGAGGCAGGTGGGCAGTGGGGGATCTGAGGCAGGGCTAGGTGGGGGATTCTGTCCCCAGATTCCAGCATCTGCCATCTCTTGTGTATCACACCAGAACTACTGGTTTTCGATCCAGATTCCCATCAGGAGCTGCTGGTTTATAATCCAGCTTTCCACCAGAACTCCAGGAATTGGATCCAAGCTCATGAGTGTATCTGTTATATGTGCAGAATTACGCCATTCATCCCATTGAGTCTAGTCCGTCATTCAGTCATGGCTGATCTATCTTTCCCTCTCAACCCCATTCTCCTACCTCCTCTCCATTACCCCTGACACCCTTACCAATCAAGTATCTGTCAATCTCCTCCTTAAAAATACCCAATAACGTCCACAGCTGTCTGTGGCATTGAATTCCACAGATTCACCACCCTCTGATGAAAGAAATCCCTTCTCATCTCATTTTTAAAGGTATGCCCTTTTATTCTGAGGCTGTGCCCTCTGGTCCTAGACTCTCGCACTAGTGGAAACATCCTCCCCACACCCACTCTATCTAGGCCTTTCACTATCGTGTTTCTGTGTTGGATTCAAGTTCCCATTGAGAGCTGTTGGTTTTCGATCCAAGTTCCCATTAGGATCTGCTGGAATCATCTTGCAATGCTGGCGGGAAGTGTCTGCAGTCCCCGTAGTCTCTCTGCTGGTATGTGAGGAGGTTGCTGAGGGCTGGAGATAGGGTTTGGCATCAGCCCACACTATTCATCAATCTGCAGAGAGTCACAGTTTAGTTTAGATTATTGTCACGTGCACTGAGGTCCAGTGAAAAGCTTTTGTTGCGTGCTAACCAGCCAGCGTACAGAGATGTACAGCACAGAAACAGGCCCTTCAGCACACCTTGCCTATGCTGGCCAACTTGGCCCATTTGCCAGCCCCATTTGCCTGCATTTGGCCCCTCTAAACCCTTCCTATCAATGTACCTGTCCAAGTGTGTTTTAAACATTGTAATTGTATCTGCTTCAATAGCATCCTCTGGCAACTCAATCCAGATACAGACTACCCTCTGAGTGAAAAAGGTGCCCCCCCCCCCCCCCCCCCCAGGACCCTTCACTCTCACCTTAAGCCTGTGCCCTCTAGTTTTAGAATCCTCTACCCTGGGAAAAAGACTGTGAGCGTTCACTTTATCCGTGCCCTTCGTGATCTTGTGCACCTCAATGTCACCCCTCAGCCTCCTACACTCCTAAGAAAAGTGTCCCAGCCGACCCAACCTCTCGCCTTAACTCAAGCCCGCAACCTGAAGAAAAGTCCCGACCCGAAATGTTACCTATACCCGTTCTCCAGAGATGCCGCATGACCTGCTGAGTTACTCCGGCACTTAATGCTTTTTTTTGTTGTAAACCAGCCACTGCAGTTCCTTGAGTCTCCAAGATATTTTATCCGGTATATTTGAACAATGAGGAGAAGACTGTGATAATATATATTTATGTGAACAGCGAGTAAGCGAGTAAGCGAGTGCACTGCAGGAAGGTGACTCTTAATATTTATTTTAATTAAGGGTCAGTTTCGAGATCAGAACCAGACTTGAACTGTATGGGACTCACATTAACTTGGAGTATCAAAGATGCATGCATGCAGTGCATGCCGAGTTACATATTCTAACTCTTCCTATCTCTAAACTAAACTGAACTAAAATGCAGCTTAATTGGCCGAGTCCTGTCACATCTGCCAGGCGGCCAGATGCCAGCTCAGTGCCGCCCCCGTGTGGGCGCAGCCAGCAGCGTCTCAACTCCGTCCCACTCTCGCCCACCTCCTGCCTGCATTTCACCCAAGCCTTGCCCCAAAGCGCGAACCACCTCGCTGGCTGCCCGGCGCTTGCACTGTTTTTTTAAAAATCGGTGCGGAGCAATTCTTTAAATTGCCGTTTTGTCCGTGCGGTTCAGTAATTGCAGAACCCGGTCGTTTGGAAACAACCCAGGTTTTTTGACTTGACATGCAATTGACTTAATGCTCCTGCTTCACGTTAACAATATGGTTCAGTATCTAGGAGCGATGGTCGTTGTTTTGGGAGATGATTCTCGCCGCTGCCCTTTGGAACCAGGAATAGCTGGGCATTGAACGTAGAGGAGGTTGTGCATCAGTCGCTGGCCCTGCTGGCTTGGTCACAGAATTAATTGCTGCCCAGATCCCAGGGCCGTTTCCCCTTCTCTGGTCATGTCAAGTCCATCTGCCCGGGCGAGATTGTCTACCGAGGCACAAGAGACTGCAGATGCTGGAATCCTGAGCAAAACACAGAGTGCTGGTGGAACTCAGTGGGTCAGGCAACATCTGTGGAAGGAATGACTTATTCTTGAGTCTGGGTGCGGTTTTTTTTTCTGAAGGTGTTTTTTACAGTAAAAGGCAGTATATTTCCTCACGGTCATTCAGACATTGGGAAATAGGATTCTTTCCCAGAAGTTGCCTAGTTTTACATGAGAGAATGTGGAATACAGTGTGCAGTTCTGGCCGTTACTTGAAGGATGTGAAGGTTTTGTAGCGGGTACAGAAGGGAATTAGCAGAATGATGCCTGGATTAGGGGGTATTAACTACTGGGAGAGGTTGGACAAATTTGGATTGTTTTCTCTGGAGTGTCAAAGGCTGAGGGGAGAGACCTGATACAAGTTTATAAAATGATGAGAGGCACAGATAGGATAGACAGTCAGAGCCTTTTATCCCCAGGGTGGAAATATCAAATACTAGAGGGGGGGGGGATAGTTTTAAGATGGGAGGGGCAAAGTTTAAAGGAGATGTACAGGACAAGTTTTTTAAATCAGGGGGTAGTGAGTGCCTGGAACGTGCTGCCGGGGGTGGTGGTGGAGGCAGATACTACAGTGTTGTTTAAGAGGCTTTTAGATAGGCTCATGGATATGCAGGGAATGGAGGAATGTGGATCACGTGCAGATAAGGAGATTAGTTTAACTTGACATCATGTTTGGCATAGACACAGACATTGTGGGCCGAAGAGTCTGTTCCAGTGCTGTAGAGTTCTATGTTCCATAAAAGCTTAATAAATTGTGCCAGTTATCCTTGGGGCCAAGGGGACTCAAGGATAGTGCCTGTTCCTCTTAGTCCAGAAATCCAGTAGATTTACTTCATCCTTATAGCTCCCTAACTCCGCGCCGACCATCGATCACCCCATGCACTACTAACACTATCCTACACACTAGGGACAATTTACAATTTACAGAAGCCAATTAACCTACAAACCTGTGGGTCTTTGGAGTGGAAGAGGAAACTGCAGCACCTGGGGAATCTCACGCGATCACATGTACAACCGTTGTACAGACAGCACCCGTAGTCATGATCGACCCTGGGTCTCTGGCGCTGCAACCTCAGCAACTATGAGCTTCTACGGACTGTGTGTTTAATTACACTTCAGACTTTAGTTTTGAACCATTATGGTTATTTAATATTACTGATTATTAATTTATTTTACTATTGATTATTGTCCAGTTATCTGTGTTTTGTGTTTATGGGCTTGCTACTAACCAGCAACAAGTAAGAATTTCATTGTTCTGTTGTCGGAATATATGACAATTAAACCCTCTTCACTCTCCTGTCTCTTGAGTTCATTGTGTGTGTGTGTGTATGTGGGAGTGCACGTGTATATGGGAGTGTGTGTATGTATACGTGTGTGACCATATACATTTGTATGTGTGGGTGTGCATCTGTATGTGTGCATGTGTGTATTTTGTGTGTGTTTATGTGCACATGCGTGTGGGTGTGGAGGTGTGTGTTGCAGAGTGGGCTGCTTTGGCAACCTGTTTTCTGCTGTGTTTCCAAACTTGGCCCTCGTGGGTACATCCTGCCTGCTTCCCCGGATGTTGCGGATGCTAAAAGGGACCACCGGTCTCCCAAGCATCGAGCTTTGAATCTCTCCCTGTGCTGAAACTTTTAGCCCCAAGCGAGTGGAAGCTGCGAACATTTTGAGAAGGGTTTATCTGACGGGGGCAGGTTTTGAGTTACGGAGATTGGTGTTGGGGGCAGGGTGCTGTCAGTCCGCGGCAGTCTGCAATGGGACACTGTTTGTTGTGGGAACGATTTGGAGAGTCTCAGTAAATAAAGCTTCAAGGCCTCTAAGTGCATCGGTTAGTTACCTAGGCCTGGACTGTTTAACGTCTTAAAATTTGACAGAGGCTAGCAGACTGGGATCACAAAAACAGTGAATGGATGCAGCACAGTAGTAGGCTAATCGGCCCATCGAGTCTGTACTAGCCCTATGTAAGAGCAGTGTAATGGTCTCAATCCCCTGTCCTCTCCACATGGTGCCTTGGGAAAAATGTGTAGGAAGGAACTACAGATGTGGGTTTACACTGAAAATAGACACAAAGTGCTGATGTAACTCAATGGGTCAGGCAGCATCTCCGGAGAAAAACAGTAGATGACATTTCAGGGCAGAACCCTTTTTCCGGCCCAAAACGATATCTATTCTTTTGCGCAGAGATGCTGCCTGACCCGCAGAGTTACTCCTGTGTCTTTTTTCATGTCTCAGTAAAAAAAGCCCTGAGTAAAGAGATCAGCGTAATGTTTACAGGTGTGTACGTTTACAGTGTACTATGTATAGTTTACAGTGTACTATGTTTACATATTCTGTTGTGCTGCAGCAAGTAAGAATTTCATTGTTCTATCTGGGACATATGACAATAAAACACTCTTGACAATGTTATGCCTTTGCATTTAGGCTGTATTGTGCATGCAAAAGTGTGTGTTTGTATGTCAAAAATCAAGAGTTCTTTATTGACAAATGGCCCGAGACTGCAATTATGAAATTCTTACTCATTACAGGTGTGTGTGTGTGTGTGTGTGTGTGTGTGTGTGTGTGCGTGTGTGTGTGTGTGCGTGCGCGCTTGCATCTGTATGCGTCTCTGCATTTGTCTGTGTGTGCCTGTGTGTGTTTGTGTTTGTATCTACATATACCAGCAAGTAAAGAACTGCAGATGCTGGAATCTGGAACAAAACACAAAGTGCTGGAGGGACTCAGCAGGTTAGGCAGTGTTTGTGAGTGAGAAGGAATTGAGCCTTCATCAGGGTGGAGAGGGGAGAGGATTGATTACTAATGTGCCTGAGTAGGAAAATAACTGCAGATGCTGGTACAAATCAAAGGTATCACAAATTGCTGGAGTAACTCAGCAAGTCAGGCAGCATCTAGGAGAAAGGGGATGGGTGATGTTTCTCACCCATCCCCTCTCTCCTAGATGCTGCCTGACCTGCTGAGTTACTCCAGCATTTTGTGATACCTTCAATGTGCCTGACTACATCAGTGCCTGTATAAAATGGTGATCGCACAGGTGTGTGAACTACACAGAGTAACGGTCACAGGGATGATGTGGTTGGATTCACTGGAAGGTCATAAGACGTAGGAGCAGAATTAGGCCATTTGGCCCATTGAATCTACTCTGCCATTTGATCATGGCTGATCTGTCTTTCCCTCTCAACCCCATTCTCCTGCCTTCTACCCATAACCTTTGACGCCCTTACTAATCAAGAACCTACCAACCTCCACTTTAAAAATAACCAATGACTTGGCCTCCGTCGCGGTCTGTGGCAATGAATTCCACAGGTTCCCTGCTAGGCTTGTTCAAATTGGAGTGGAGAATTTTGAGAGGAGATTTGATAAAGTTGGACAAAATAATAATGGGTTTACTGTGGAGAGAGGGAAGGAAGCTGTTCCCATCAGCCGCTGGGCACGGATTTAAAAGGTAATGACTGGAAAATAGTAGAGAATTTACTTTAGTTTACTTTTCTTTAGAAATACAGTGCAGAAACAGGCCCTTCGGCCCACTGAGTTCACACCAACCAGCCATCACCTGTACACTAGCATTATTTTACACACTAGGGACAATTTACAATTTTACCAAAGCTAATTAACCAACAAATAGGTTCACAATAGTACTATGTTATCTCACTTTCTCATCCACTCCTTATGCGCTAGGGGGGCAATTTGCAGAGGACTAATTAACCTACAAACTCGCACGTCTTTGGGATGTGGGAGGAAACCAGAGCATCCTGAGAAAACCTATGCGCTCACAGGGAGAAGGTACAAACTCCATACAGACAGCACCTGTAGTTAGGATCGAACTTGGTCTGTTGCGCCGTATGGCAGCAACTCTACCGCTGCACCACTATTCCGCCCCTGAGGGGTCCTATTTCCCCCACAGTTGTGAGGAAAATGGGAGAGAGGTGGTGGTCTGGAAATCACCATCTGCAGAGTGGGGGGAAGCAAGGTCAGGCGGGGCATAAGGGGGGGAACTAGATTGGCGCCAGATCAAAAACAATCTGCCTCCACATGTGTGTTTCTGAGAAATGTCAAAAATAAAACGACAAAGACCTTAAAAATAAGAATATATTGTAGGGTATTTTAGCTATTCTAACAGTAAGAGGCTTGCCATCAGTGAAAAAAATCTGGTGAATATTTTTAGCTAATACTAGACCAAGTGGACCCGTTGGGTCCAAAACTCTCCTGTATTGGTGCAGCACCTTCTCCTCCCCTCTCCCCCCTCCTCCCCCCCCCCTCCCCCCCCTCCTCCCCCTCCTCCCCCCCTCCACCCCCTCCTCCCCCCCTCCATGGGTAGCTGATGTTTCAGGTCGGGACCCTTCTTCGGACTGAATGTAGCGTGGGGGGGGGGGGGGGGGAGGGCACGAAAGAAAGCTAGAAGAGGAGGGGCAGGCCAAAGCCTGGCAGGGGCAAAGAGTTGAATGCATACCAGTGCTATGATTTATTTTGAAGGTAGAGACAAAATGCTGGAGTAACTCAGCGGTTCAGCCAGCATCTCTGGTGAGTAGGAATGGGTGACGTTTCGGGTCGAGACCCTTCTTCAGACTGATGTCAGGGGAGTGGGCGGTACAGAGATAAAATGTAGCCGGAGACAGTAAGACTGGTGGGAAAACTGGGAAGGGGGAGGGATGGAGAGAGAGGGAGAGCAAGGGCTACTTGAAGTTAGAGAAGTCAATGTTCATTCTGCTGGGGTGTAAGCTACCCAAGCGAAATATGAAGTGCTGTTCCTCCAATTTGCACTGGGCCCCACTCTGAGGAGGAGACCCAGGACAGAAAGGTCAGATTGGGAATGGGAGGGGGAGTTAAAGTGCTGAGCAACCGGGAGATCAGGTAGCTTTAGACGGACTGAGCGGAGGTGTTCAGCGAAACAATCGCCGAGCCTGTGCTTGATCTCGCCGATATATACAGGAGTTGACACCTGGAACAGCGGGTACAGTAGATGAGGTTGGAGGAGGTGCAAGTGAACCTCTGCCTCACCTGAAAAGACTGTTGGGGTCAATAGACAATAGACAATAGACAATAGACAATAGGTGCAGGAGTAGGCCATTCAGCCCTTCGAGCCAGCACCGCCATTCAATGCGATCATGGCTGATCACTCTCAATCAGTACCCCGTTCCTGCCTTCTCCCCATACCCCCTCACTCCGCTATCCTTAAGAGCTCTATCCAGCTCTCTCTTGAAAGCATCCAACGAACTGGCCTCCACTGCCTTCTGAGGCAGAGAATTCCACACCTTCACCACTCTCTGACTGAAAAAGTTCTTCCTCATCTCCGTTCTAAATGGCCTACCCCTTATTCTTAAACTGTGGCCCCTTGTTCTGGACTCCCCCAACATTGGGAACATGTTTCCTGCCTCTAATGTGTCCAATCCCCTAATTATCTTATATGTTTCAATAAGATCCCCCCTCATCCTTGGACGGAGTCGAGGGGGGAGGTAAAGGGACAGGTGTTGCATCTCCTGCAGTTGCAGGGGAAATAACCTGGTTTGGGTGGGAAGGGACGAGTTGACCAGGGAGTTGCAGAGGGAACGGTCTCTGTGGAAATCCGAAAAGGGTGGAGGTGGGAAAAAGTGGCCAGTAGTGGGATCCCGTTGGAGGTGGCAAATTATTTTTATGTTCTAAAGAAATATGGATTGTGGAGAAATGTGAGATACTGCACTTGGAGCAAGATAAATGGTCTGTCACTGAGACATGTAGAGGAACAGATAAATCTTGTTTGGTTTAGAGATATGGCACGGAAACAGGCCCTTCAGCCCAGCGAGTCAGTGCCGACCAACGATCCCCGCACATTAACACTATCCTACACACACTCGGGACAACTCACTATTCACTGCTTCAAGAAGACCACCATCATCCTGGTGCCGAAGCAAAGCAAAATCTCATGCCGAATCCACTACCGTCCAATGGCCTTGATATCCACGAACATGAGATGTTTTGAGAGGCTAGTTATGGAAAGCATTAAATCCAATCTTGCAAGCAGCCTTGACCCACTGCAGTTTGTCTACCGCCACAACAGATCCACGAGTGATGTCCTCCCTGGCCCTACATTCACTCCTGGAACACCTGGATAAGAGAGACACCTACGTCAGACTCCTATCCACAGACGAGAGCTCAGCCTTTAACACCAATAAACCATCCATGCTCATCACAAAACCCAAGCACTCATCTCTGTAACTGGATCCTAGACTTGCAGACCAACAAACCCCAATCCGTGAGGATCGGGGACAAATCATCCTCTGCAATAATCCTCAACTGCAAGGATGCATTCTCAGCTCCCTTCTTTACTTCTTGCACAATCGCGACTGTGCAGCCAAGCAGACAAAGGAGATGGTGATCGACCTCAGGAAGCAAAGCGGTACACATACCCCGATTTGTATTGACGTCGCCGATGTAGAAATGGTTGAAAGCTTCCAATTCTTCGGAGTAAATGTCACCATGGGCATGTCCCCATCAACTCTCACCAACTTCTACAGATGTGCCGTAGAATCGTATCGGGATGCCACACAAGCACGGGTTGGGACCAGTTCCATCCAAGTCCACAAGAAATTGCAGAAAACTGTGGATGCAGCCCAGGCCATCACACAAACCAACCTCCCTTCCATTGACTCCATTGAGACCTCACATTGCCTCAGCAAGGCAAGCAGCATTGTCAAGGATGTGGCACTTCTGGCCACTCCCTCCTGCCCTCTCCTATCTGTCCAGATGTCTTTTAAATATCAAAATTGTATCCGCTTCTATAGCTACCGCTGGCAGCACATTCCAGATACAATCTCAGTGAAAACATTGCCCCTAAGTTCTCTCTTAAATCTCTCCCCTCGCACCTTAAGCAGACTCGGTGGGCTGAAGGGCCTGTTTCCGTGCCATATCTCTAAACTAAACAAGATTTATCTGTTCCTCTACATGTCTCAGCTTGTACTGGAGCCTACCAGGGAGAAGGCAATTCTGGATTTAGTGTTGTGTAATGATCCTGATCTGATAAGGGGACTAGAGGTAAAAGAGCCATTAGGAGGCAGTGATCACAACATGATAAGTTTTACTCTGCAAATGGAAAGGCAGACGGGAAAATCGGAAGTGTCAGTATTACAGTATAGCAAAGGGGATTACAGAGGCATGAGGCAGGAGCTGGCCAAAATTGACTGGAAGGAGGCCCTCTCAGGGAAGACGGTAGAACAGCAATGGCAGGTATTCCTGGGAATAATGCAGAGGTTGCAGGATCAATTTATTCCAAAGAGGTGGAAAGACTCTAAGGGGAGTAAGAGACACCTGTGGCTGACAAGAGAAGTCAGGGACAGCATAAAAATTAAGGAGAGGAAGTATAACATAGCAAAGAAGAGTGGGAAGACAGAGGATTGGGACTCTTTTAAAGAGCAACAAAAGTTAGCTAAAAAGGCAATACGGGGAGAAAAGATGAGGTGCGAGGGTAAACTAGCCAATAATATAAAGGAGGATAGCAAAAGTTTTTTTAGGTACGTGAAGAGGAAAAAAATAGTCAAGGCAAATGTGGGTCCCTTGAAGACAGAAGCAGGGGAATTTATTATGGGGAACAAAGAAATGGCAGACGAGTTAAACCGTTACTTTGGATCTGTCTTCACTGAGGAAGATACACACAATCTCCCAAATGTTCTAGGGGCCGGAGAACCTAGGGTGATGGAGGAACTGAAGGAAATCCACATTAGGCAGGAAATGGTTTTGGGTAGACTGATGGGACTGAAGGCTGATAAATCCCCAGGGCCTGATGGTCTGCATCCCAGGGTACTTAAGGAGGTGGCTCTAGAAATAGTGGAAGCATTGGAGATCATTTTTCAATGTTCTATAGATTCAGGATCAGTTCCTGTGGATTGGAGGATAGCAAATGTTATCCCACTTTTTAAGAAAGGAGGGAGAGAGAAAATGGGTAATTATAGACCAGTTAGTCTGACATCAGTGGTGGGGAAGATGCTGGAGTCAATTATAAAAGACGAAATTGCTGAGCATTTGGATAGCAGTAACGGGATCATTCCGAGTCAGCATGGATTTACGAAGGGGAAATCATGCTTGACAAATCTACTGGAATTTTTTGAGGATGTAACTAGGAAAATTGACAGGGGGGAGTCAGTGGATGTGGTGTACCTCGACTTTTAGAAAGCCTTCGACAAGGTCCCACATAGGAGATTAGTGGGTAAAATTAGGGCACATGGTATTGGGGATAGGGTACTGACATGGATAGAAAATTGGTTGACAGACAGAAAGCAAAGAGTGGGGATAAATGGGTCCCTTTCGGAATGGCAGGCAGTGACCAGTGGGGTACCGCAAGGTTCGGTGCTGGGACCCCAGCTATTTACGATATACATTAATGACTTAGACGAAGGGATTAAAAGTACCATTAGCAAATTTGCAGATGATACTAAGCTGGGGGGTAGTGTGAATTGTGAGGAAGATGCAATAAGGCTGCAGGGTGACTTGGACAGGTTGTGTGAGTGGGCGGATACATGGCAGATGCAGTTTAATGTAGATAAGTGTGAGGTTATTCACTTTGGAAGTAAGAATAGAAAGGCAGATTATTATCTGAATGGTGTCAAGTTAGGAGGAGGGGGAGTTCAACGAGATCTGGGTGTCCTAGTGCATCAGTCAATGAAAGGAAGCATGCAGGTACAGCAGGCAGTGAAGAAAGCCAATGGAATGTTGGCCTTCGTAACAAGAGGAGTTGAGTATAGGAGCAAAGAGGTCCTTCTACAGTTGTACCGGGCCCTGGTGAGACCGCACCTGGAGTACTGTGTGCAGTTTTGGTCTCCAAATTTGAGGAAGGATATTCTTGCTATGGAGGGCGTGCAGCGTAGGTTCACTAGGTTAATTCCCGGAATGGCGGGACTGTCGTATGTTGAAAGGCTGGAGCGATTGGGCTTGTATACACTGGAATTTAGAAGGATGAGGGGGGATCTTATTGAAACATATAAGATAATTAGGGGATTGGACACATTAGAGGCAGGAAACATGTTCCCAATGTTGGGGGAGTCCAGAACAAGGGGCCACAGTTTAAGAATAAGGGGTAGGCCATTTAGAACGGAGATGAGGAAGAACTTTTTCAGTCAGAGAGTGGTGAAGGTGTGGAATTCTCTGCCTCAGAAGGCAGTGGAGGCCAGTTCGTTGGATGCTTTCAAGAGAGAGCTGGATAGAGCTCTTAAGGATAGCGGAGTGAGGGGGTATGGGGAGAAGGCAGGAACGGGGTACTGATTGAGAGTGATCAGCCATGATCGCATTGAATGGCGGTGCTGGCTCGAAGGGCTGAATGGCCTACTCCTGCACCTATTGTCTATTAAGCCTAGTTTTAGAATCGTCTACCTTTGGAAAAAAGACTGTGAGCGTTCACATTGCATGTTTGAAATGCGATGAATTGGCTTTGAATAAATTGTAAATTGCCTCGTGTGTAGGATAGTGTACGGGGATCGCTGGTCGCCACGGACTCATTGGGCCGAAGGGACTGTTTCCTGCTGTATTTCTAAAGTCTGTGTGTGGAAAAATTTGCCCCTCAGGTTCCTGTTAAATCTTTCCCCTCTCACTTTAACATTATGTCCTCTGGTTCTTGATTCCCCAAATCTGGGTAAAGGACTCTCCCTATCTACTCCACTCTGGGTTTTATACGCCACTCTGAGATCACCGCTCAGCCTCCTGCTTGTGTTTCTAGGGATATAGTCGCTGAACTCTGTTAGAAATCCACTCTCTCTGAAACTGACAGTCAGCATAACACCCCAAACAATGTACCGTGGGCAGACTTTCTCTGTGAAGAACGACTAAAGAAGGGCCTCTACCCGCAACGCCGTCTGTCCACTCCCTCTACAGATGCTGCCTGGCCGGCCGAGTTCCTCCAGCACTTTGTGTTTTGCTCAAGATTCCAGCATCTGCAGTTCCTTCTCAATCGGAGATACAATCTGTCAGTCAACACCCCCTTCACCTGTATCCACCTATCACTTCCAGGGTTTTGTCCCGCTCTCGTCTTTCTTTTCCAGTTTTTTCTCTCTCTCCCCCACCCCCCACCACCCTCTCCCCGCCCACCTGCTCCATCGGTCCGAAGAAGGATCCCGTCTGTCCATTCCCTCCTCAGACGCTGCCTGACCCGCTTGTGATTTGCTCAAGATTCCAGCATCAGCAGTTCCAAGCGTCTCCTTTCTCTGTGATATGTTTGTAAATAATCCACCCGCCCATCTCGGGATATGCGTCTTGGCGTAAAGTTCTGCGAAATCTGAGCTCAATATTCCTCCGGGTTGTGCTGGAAGTCGAGATTCCTTCAGAACCGCGCTAAGGAAAATCAGCACCCTGGTCTCTGGCGTGAATTCGCTAACTGGGAGTGAGTTCCCTGCGAATTCATCGTTAGTGCGATCCAACAGGTTCAATCAGGGATCCGCGCGGCGGAAAACTGGACAGTAAATATTGGCGCCAGGAAGGTCAAAGCCCCTCGCTTCATCCAATTTATCTTTTCATTTAGAATATATTTTCAATTACGACTTTCCGAAGACACTTGCGACTTTTAAAAGACATTTGGACAGATACCTGCGAAGATAGACACCAAGAAGCTGGAGTAACTCAGCGGGTCAGACAGCATCTCTGGAGAAAAGGGATAGGTAGCGTTTTGGGTCCAGATCTTTCTTCAGACTAAGAGTCTGCGGCCAGATATATGAATAGTAAGTGTCCAGAGGGAACCTTTTCACACCTAGCGTGCTGGGTATATTGAACGAGCTGCCAGAGGAGGTCGTTCAGCCAGGTACTATCACGTCGTTAAAAGACATTTGGGCAGGTACATGGATAGGAATGGTCCAGTGTGATATGGGGCAAATGCAGGCAAATGGGTCTAGCTCATTGCACCAACTTGCGGAAACTAGGAACTGCAGATGCTGGTTTATTTTTTAAAAGACACAAAGCGCTGGAGTAACTCAGCGAGTCAGGCAGCATCTCTGAAGAATGTGGATAGGTCGAACCCTTTCGGGTCAGAACCCTTTTGCTGACTCAATTTGGTCGGTATGGCCAAAATGGGCCGAAGGGCCTGTCTATGTGTTGTACGGCTCAATGACTCTACTTTTGTGGCCGATCCCCATCTACATCCTAGCAACTACAGACCCATTTCCAAACTGCCATTCCTGTCAAAAGTCCTTGAAAAGGCAATCCTAAACCAATTAGTGCCCTACCTGCACCAAAACACCATCCTGGAAAGTTTCCAGTCAGGTTTCAGAGCCCACCACAGCACAGAGTCTGCCTTGTTGAAGGTACACCACGACCTGCTTCTCGCCATCGACACCGGCGACTGTGCAATCCTGCTCCTTCTCGACCTCAGCGCAGCGTTCGATACAGTGGACCACACCATCCTTATTGACCGTCTCCGGTACGCGGTTGGCATTGATGGCACTGCCCTGAGCTGGTTCGCTTCGTACCTCAAAGATAGGAGTTTCGCCATCAACATAGGCAGTTATTCCTCTGCTCCAGCTAGCCTCTCCTGCGGAGTTCCACAAGGCTCCATCCTAGGCCCCATTCTCTTCTCTCTATACATGCTCCCCCTTGGCCAAATCATTCAAAGGCACGGCATTTCTTTCCACTGCTATGCCGATGACACTCAGCTTTACCTCCCCCTGAAACCCAACAACCAGTCAAATTTAAACAGCCTCTTACACTGCCTTGAGGACATAAAATGTTGGATGGCACAGAACTTCCTCCAATTAAATGAGAGCAAGTCTGAGATCATCCTATTCGCCCCCCCCCCCCCCGACTCCATCAAATTGATAACAGGCAGTCTTGGAAGTCTATCCTGCCTAGTCAAACCGCATGTCAAAAACCTCGGCATGATATTTGACTCTGCATTAAAATTTGATAAGCAAGTCAACGCTGTGGTAAAAGCCAGCTTCTTCCAACTTCGAACCATAGCTAAAATCAAACCTTTCCTCCAATTCGACGACACAGAAAAAATCATTCACGCTTTCATTTCCTCCCGCCTAGACTACTGCAACTCCCTATACACTGGGATCAGCCAATCTTCCCTGTCCCGCCTGCAACTGGTCCAAAACGCCGCAGCGAGACTCCTGACGGGTACCCGTAAAAGGGACCACATCACCCCGATTCTGGCCTCTCTCCACTGGCTCCCTGTACGGTACAGAATCAACTTCAAGCTCCTCCTATTCACGTATAAAGCCCTAAATGGACACTCCCCCCCCCCCTACATCAAAAATCTTCTAATCCCTCTCTCTAACTCCAGGTCCCTCAGGTCGGCCGACTTGGGGCTACTTACTATCCCGCGGTCTAGGCTTAAGCTCAGGGGTGACCGCGCTTTTGCGGTTGCAGCTCCTAGACTGTGGAACAGCATCCCTCTCCCCATCAGAACTGCCCCCTCCATCGACTCCTTTAAGTCCAGGCTCAAAACCTATTTCTACTCCCTAGCGTTTGAGGCTCATTGAGGAGGCGCTGTGAACTGTTTGCGTGCTACTGTATGTTTCATTTTTTTCCCATTGGAACCTAATCAGATGTACAGCACTTTGGTCAACGTGGGTTGTTTTTAAATGTGCTATACAAATAAAATTGACTTGACTTGACTTGACAAACCGTAGAACCAGCCAAACCACTCCCTCATCTTTACCATGGATGTCCAGTCACTCTACACTTCCATCCCCCACAAGGGTGGTCTCGAAGCCCTCCGTTTCTTCCTCGACCGTAGAACCAGCCAATCCCCATCTACAATTGCTCCACTACTTTTGTGGCCCTTCGCAGATGCAAGGTTAGTAGGCTGTCACGAAAAACCGAGCAGAACAGGAACTTCCCGTGCTCTATATCTTAAGTTTCGCGCCGGACCGCACTCTCATAATATCTGTTCATCTGCATAATATCGGAGAGGAAGCTGTGATAGTCATTTCTCCTCCCTGGGAGTATATTCTAACCACAGAGAGAGGGAGAGAGAGAGAGAGAGAGAGAGAGAGAGAGAGAGAGAGAGAGAGAGAGAGAGAGAGAGGGGGGTGGGGTGAAAGTGAGGGGCTCACAGCAAACATCACAATCTCGCGGACAGAAACCATGCTCAGGCACGGTCTGTGCAGTCACACATACAACTCACATACACCCTGCACCCACACTGCCACGGCAACCCCACCCACAACACAGACCCTTGATTAGCACACACACACACACACACACACGCACACACACACACACACACACACACACACACACACACACTCACACACACACTCACACACACACCCACTCACACTCACACACACGCACTCACACACACGCACTCACACACTCACACACACGCACTCACACACACGCACACACACACTCACACACACACACTCACACACCCACGCACTCACACACACACACACATACACACACACACACACACACACTCACACACACACACGCACGCACACATACAAAGCCCCCCCCCACACACACACACACAGGCACACAGAAACACACACACACTCATACAGACCCATACTCACAAACACATTGGCATACACCCCCCCTCCCACACCCCACCCCCCCACCACTACACACACACACAGGCACATTTACACACCCACATTCATACAGAACCACACACACGCACAGGCACACATGCCCCTTCACACACACAACAGGCACAACCCCCCCACACACAAACATTTCACCGAAAAACTCCACACACACACACACACACACACACACACACACGTATACGTAATACACACTCGCACGCACATTCACGCGTACAATATTTTGGCACACCAACAATCTGCCTGTTTTTGTGAAGCAGCATCTGCAAC